>NC_142947.1:21720407-21875407 GCF_046866305.1 Octopus bimaculoides
GTATACATTTTTTGATGTACTGTGTGTGTCTGTGTATATAATGTACATACATACTTAAATACTGATAGAGGAGTGCATATAATCCAAGAGTGTGTATATGTGTGTGTGTGTGTGGGGGGTGTATTCTTGTGTATCCCCATGCATTTGTATGTCCCTCTTGCTTTGACATGTAATACTTGTAAATAAGCATCACCATCATAGAAGGTATTGTTTGTTTCCAATCTTCTATGAAACATGTCTACTCAAGGGGAAATATTACCTTGCTTGGAAATGAGGGGTTTGCAATAGGAAGGGCACATAGCCATAGAAAATCTGTCTTACCCATGCAAGCATAGAAAAGTGGACCTTCAAATGAAAATAATCTACCTATGTATTTATTTATATATATTTCTTATTTTTTTTATTGCCCAGAAGGGGCTAAACATAGAGGGGACAAACAAGGACAGACAATGGGATTAAATCGATTCCATTGACCCCAGTGCATAACTGGTACTTAATTCATCGACCCCGAAAGGATGAAAGGCAAAGTCGACCTCAGCGGAATTTGAACTCAGAACGTAACGGCAGACGAAATACTGCTAAGCATTTCGCCCGGTGTGCTAACGTTTCTGCCAGCTCACCACCTTTATATATATTTCTCTGTGTGTGTGTGTGTGTCTAATTATGTACATGTGTGTAAATCTTCACATATGCATGTAAAGTGGCATGCTGTCAGAAACATTTATCCATGTTCAGAATTGTTGATGTGCGAAATAAACAATCCACACCTGTTGTTAGCTGTCAGGACACTGCATCCTTCAAAAATTCAGTGCTTTACCAAAATTCGATAACACTACTCCTGACATGCTTACACATTATTTTTTCTCCGTGGCTCTTTTACTCTTTACTTCTCTATCTTTTTTGTCTGTGCTGTGCATGAATTTTTGACTCTTTTTGCTGTTTTTCTTTATTTGACTTATTGCTACTTTCTGTCCTTCATTTTCCTATTCTTTTTTCCAACTGATTGTAGTGTACCTGATCACTACATACCATGAGCTCATTATTATGAAGGTGGTGAGCTGGCAGACTCGTTAGTGCGCTATTTCATCTGTTCAAATTCCACCAAGGTCGACTTTGCCTTTCAGCCTTCCGGGGTCAGTAAAATAAGTACCAGTTGAACACTGGATCGATGTAATTGACTCATCCCCTCCCCCAAAATTGCTGCCCTTGTGACAAAATTTGAAACTATTATTATTATTGCCATAAGGTGCAAGCATAACTGTGTAGTTAAAAAATGTGCTTTGCAACCACATGGATGTAGGTTCAGCCCTATTGTACATCACCTTGGGAAAGTGTCTTCCACTATAGTCCTGAGTTGACCAAGGCAGATTTGGTTGATGGAAACTGAAGGAAGCCCATCTTGTCTGTGTTTGTGTCTCCTTGTCTTGATGTGTGATAGTTGTGAGTATTGCTGTTGTAATGTGATAAACTTTCCATTTCATATCTATTCGAATTGGATTTGGCATCAAGAAATGTTCACCTATTCTTACTCATATATTAAACCTTTCATGGTCACATTTTTGATGAAGTAAAATGCTCATGTGCTTAATTCACTTCTGAAAATAATCAAGAATTTAAAGCAATTTAAGAAAATATCCGATTTTGTTATGAATGTTCACATTAATCCTTTTGATATCTGCCCACCCAAAACTGCCTCTGGTTCTATGATACAAACTTTGTGTTTAAAACTGATCAAAATTAAAGCCTTCCATGAAAGTTTCATGTTAGTTTATGTTTGAAACACCTCTGTAATAGCGATGAACTTATTTTAACAAATTCTTTGTCATTTTCAAAATGATTTGAAACAAAAGCTAACAGAAATAAGGTAACAAATGGGTTAAGCTAACGTTTAGAACAATGTTTCTCAACTGGGGTCCACATGACTCTTGGTGGTCTCATAAGACTTTCATGTTAAAATTTGTGCAATAAACTGGTTATACTTCTATAATACTCTAAATATTTTAACAGTTTTTTAATACAATTCCTCATAAAGTCTAATTATAAAAATATAATATGATATTTTAAATATCGAATGGCTATGTGGGTCCAGCCAAGCAAAATAGGAATCAAAAGGGGTCTATAGGTAAAAAAAAATGTTGAGAACCACTGACTGGGAACTGAATCTTAATGGAAACATTTTTGCTTGTATGTAATTAGATCAGGTTTTGCATTTAATGTGAAGTGTAAGACGGACAATTTTTGCAGTATACAACTAGATGCAGTCTCAGATTGATTTGTATCAAAGGAGTTAAATAATCAAAAGTCTATCTATATATATTGCCTATGTGTATAGGTGGTCTATACACACATATATTTTTGTTTAGTTAATGTTATCTATCTCAGTTGCTAACATGATGAGATGCTAGTAGAAGTGAGAATGAGAAACTTTGTTAGTTATTTTAAATTTTCAATGAAAAATGTCAAACTGAACCAATATCCAATTTATTATCATCTAATCAATATTAAGGTGCATTCTCTGTTTTGACAGTTGGTCTCACCACCACTTTTTCTTACACTTGTTCCCCCTCCCCCGCTTTCCTTTCCTTCCATTTATATTTTAATTTCTTCAATTTCTTCTCCTTTTTTCCGTTCTTTTTCATTTTTCTTTTTTCATTTCATTCCCATTTCTTCTATTTATGCTTTCTTTTATTTTTTTCATTCCTTCTTTCTTCAATTCTTTCTGTTTTCGTTTTACTTTCTTTGTCTATTTCTCTTTTGCTCCTCCTTCACTTTCTTAAAACATTGTCTAGTGTTCTTGACCTTTCTAAAACATAGTTAATGAAACGAAAATTAGTATCAAGAACAGGAGGTCATGGAGGGAGCAACTTAATAGACTAGATGAATAATTAAGAAAAATACCTGACAAGAACAATAAAAATGCAATATATTTGTGTAACTTTCTAATGTCAATTTAGAAATAACCTGCTGTACGTATTAATACTTTTGTGTGAAATTTTGGTAAAGTGGATAATGATATCAATCGATCGACTTATTGATTTATTTCAATTTTGACCGGTTGTCGAATGTTCAGGTTGTGTCCATGTCTTCATCATCACTGTATATTATGTAGATTTAGTGGAAGAATGTTCTACAAAACAGTATATGTTGTTTCTTTAGATGATGAATTAGTGAAGTTGAATATGAGAGAGAGAAAAAAGATGGAAGATGTCTTAAACATGTACATTAACACATCTACCTATCTAGTAAATTCAGTATATTTTTATTTTCCCATCCTTTCCCCCCAACTTATACAGACAGATAGATAAATATTTTATTAGATTTTTTTTTTTTTTCGAAGATATTCTACTTTTAGCTGGGAGTTTAGCTTCATTCACTGTCAGTTTGATAATAGAGGAGGAAATTAGAAACTTAGTTGGTTATTTTGATACCAGCCCACTCAGGACCAGCTCTGGTTATAAGATAGAAAAATATCGTGTTTTGAATTATTTATATTTAAATAGAAAACAAGATTATAATTTCAGGGTAGATACCTTCTGTTAAGATTTGCCTTATATTAGCTTAATATCGACAAAATTGCTGTAAATTGTTATTTTTGGAATTTAGTTAGAATGCTTACACAGAAAATTTCATTAGAAAATCTTGTCAGAAGAAGGTTAAATTTCGGTGGAAGATGTTTTCATTCTCAAACTTTTATATTATTCAGTTTTATCATTGTGACAATGTATTCTATGAGAATTAAGATGTTTGATATAAAATGCTGTCTGATGTTGTTGTGTAACTATATAATTGATTATGATAAAAAAAAAAAAATATAAAAAGCAGAATAAACACACCAAACAGTCCCAAAATGCTAGTTAAAAGTGAAGTGTAAATGAGTTGAAACTTACACACAAACACACACATTTTGAAGATAGGTATACAAACAGATGTTTTTTCTTTCTATTTTTTTCTTTTTATTCTGGATTCTAAAAAAATATACTACATAAAGATAAGCATATTTTATTTGATCTGCGATATTGTTAATAAAATACTTCATTGTATCTCATTCATTATGCTATTCTCCCCACTCCTCCAACCAGCTCTCCATCTGTTTCCTTCTGCCATTTTAAGTGATTTTTGAATTGTTGATGACAATTCTCTATTATGGAAAATTCTTTGATTTGCATTTTCATTTTATATCTGGCAACCATTTGAATTAGAAAAGTGGGGGGGATGTGATAGAAATCTTTTAGGGGTTTTAAAAAGTAAATTATCTTTAGATATAACCTATTTTCATTTCAAACTTACAATAAAACTTTGTATATGTTTCGTTGAAAACATTGTAATAAAAGAACACCCTTTCCTACACTGACTATTTGAATGGAATAGGGAAGCTTCCTGTATGGTTAGGTATACAACCACACACGGTAGACATAAGGTATAAATGTTAATAAGGTTATTTCTATGTATGTGTCTTTAAGGGATTTCAGTGTGTGCGGTTATCTTTTACTTGGCGAGGCTGGGGCACTGCCTTGAAGAACCTTTAGTCAAATGAATCAACCCTAGTACTTTTTTTTTTAAAGCTTGGTACTTATTCTATTGATCACTTTTGCCAAACTGCTAAGACATAAGACGTAAACACACCAACACCGGTTGTCAAGTGGTGATGTGGGACAGACGCGCGCGCGCGCACACACACACACACATATGACAAGCTTTTTTCAATTTCCATCTACCAAATCCGCTCATATAGCTTTGGTCAGCCCAAGTCTATAGTAGAAGACACTTGCCCAAGGTACCACTCAGCGGGACTGAACTCGGAGCCAACTGGTTGGGAAGCAAGCTTCTTACCACACAGCTGCATCTGTGCCTTATGTGTATGCATGCACATAATATACATAGTCTGTACAAGATGTTTAAGAAAAGAGAAGCTGAAATAAAAAATTCAAAAGTAGTATGCAAGAGAGAAGACTGCACTGATATGGACTTGTAATGGAGGATGCTAGCTGGGTAAGGACACACCAAAGAGGTGGAAGGAAACTGTGAAAGATAAAAACTGAGGAAAAAGTAATGAAAGCTGAAGGTGATGTCAGTGAACTGTTACGAGTGGTGAGATGCTATGATGAAGCAGACTCATACAACCCATGTAAGCATGAAGAGACGGAAGTAAAAGGAACTTTAACAATTATCACACACACACACACACACACACACAAACACACACACACTTGTTTATAACTATTGACGTTCATCATTATTTAAAACGCAATATTAAATTTTGTAGCTAAGTGATTGTATGCAAGTGTAGGTATCCAATGTGTTTAAATTAGCTGCTCTTTACATTTTTATATATATATATATATATATATATATATATATTATTATTTTTTATATCTGACAAGTAATTTTTACTAAAAACACTCCCTGATATACCAGTCATTATTTCTCTTTTGATTAAAGAATGTAATTGTTATTTATCATGTAATGCAGCTTTTATATATATATATATATATATATGTGTGTGTGTGTGTAAAAGTCTATAATTTGGTAATACTAATAATAATCCTTTTTACTATAGGCACAAGACCTGTAATTTTGGTGGGAGAGGACTAGTCACTTACATTGACCTAATAATAATAATAATAATGATGATAACAATAATAGTAATAATAATTTCAAACATTTGTAGAAGGTAACAAATTAAATGTTGAAGTGAATTCACTTGACACACACACACATGCATGCATGCATATGTGAATGTGCATGTACACACATGCACACATTTGTGTGTGCATGTGCATACATATATAGTCTTCTATTTCGCACTGGGTTGTCCTTGGTGAGTTCGACTAGTATATAAATTTTTCTGAGAAACTCTTTCTTGCCCTGCATTCAATCTTCACTTTTGGAGAAAGGGACTCTGTGAGTGGTCTCCTGTAGTTGCTCTCATGGCAGAATTTAGCAAATTCACTGAGAGAGAGAGAGAGAGATCAACCTCATTACTTGACTGGTACTTTATCTATTGACTTTGAAGGGGTGGAAGGCAAATTTGACCTTGCCAGGATTTGAACTCAATGTGTAGAGCCAGAACAAAAACTATCAGGCATTCTACCCGACACTGGAACAACTCACCTACCAATATGCTTAAATATAAAACTAACAAACACACACACACACACAGGGTGGGCCAGCCAAAAGTCAAGCACAAAATAAGTTCAGTACGCTCTGGAATTGTCAAAAACATGCTTCAAATTTTCTAAAATTGAATAAAATAAATAAAATTATGAGGAATACACACATACTTGTACTTGATGAACAAACTGAATAATAATAATAATAATGATAATTCTTTCTACTATTGGCACAAGGCCTGATATTTTGGGGGAGGGTTAAGTTGATTACATCAACCTTAGTGCTGTACTGGTACTTATTTCATTGAACCTGAAAGGATGGAAGGCAAAGTTGACCATGACAGAATTTGAACTCAGATGGGTGAAATATCACTAAGCTTTTTGTCCAGCATGCTAACAATTCTGCCAGCCTGCTGTCATGATGATGATGATGATGATGATAATGTAATATAAATTAAATGTCAAATGCTTTGGTTCATGGCTTTTGGCCCATCCTCTGTGTGTGTGTGTAAATGTATATATATATACAACAAATTTTCTCATTTTGAATTGCATCTAACACTCAAAATTTGAAAAGCTTTAGCGAAATCAGTTATGTTAGAGGGGAAAAAATCTTATCTTGTATAATATTATAATATTGTATAATACTTTTGCTATGATAATTCTAATATATTCTTTAGTCTTGTAAAAAAAATCTTCTGTTTTTTCATCTTATTTCTTTCTTTGTGTGTATGTATATATATATATATATATATAAATAAAATTTGCCTATATACGTGAAAGAAACAAAAAAAAATAGGACTCTCTCTTTCTCTCTCTCTCTCTCTCTTTCTCTCTCTCTCTCTCTCTCTCTCTCTCTCTCTCTCTCTCTCTCTCTCTCTCTCTCTCTCTCTCTCTCTCTCTCTCTCTCTCTCTCTCTCTCTCTCTCTCTCTCTCTCTCTCTCTCTCTCTCTCTCTCTCTCTCTATATATATACATATATACACACACACATACACACATATATATATATATATCAGTTATTTATTGTATTGATTCCTTGTGAGAACAAAAAGCAAAATCAACCCTGATAGGATTTGAAATCAAATCATAAAAAGATATAACTTAATACGGCAAAATATTTTATACATATGATTAAGAATAAAATACTTGTTTCTCTGCCAGAGAAATTCCTACCCTGCTTACCTGCGAATCAAAATTACATATAAAATCTGATGGTATTGTATAAAATTTATTTGTTACCAAAGAAATGGAGGAGGAGTAAGCTTATGAAACTGTTAGGAAAATTTACTATTTTGTCTTCCCCCCACCCCATTGTTGATCTCAATTTTCTGCATTTTTTGACTACTACTACTACTACTACTACTACTCACTTAAAAAAAAATTGTAATTTTAGTATCTGACTTCGTGGTTTATTCTATTCTATTTTATTTATTTTCTTTAAAAGAAACGGATTTGAAGAAAGAATATTTAATTTTTTTTTTGTTTGAAATGGGTGGGAGAATGAGAGAATGCTATGTTTTTAAAAATAATTGCAATGTGGAAGAGAAATAACAAAAATATTTATAATAATGGTAATAATTAGTTAGTGAAGTGTTGAATAATAATCACAGTGATTTTTAAAGCTACTGCTGAGATAATTTCAATAAATTTACGTCGCTATTCAAACTGCTGGCTTGAGATAGAGGTGATGCTGGTGCAGACAAGAGAGAAGTGAATCTTGTATTTCAGGGTATTTTATTTGAGAGCTTGTATTATTTCGCAAGTTCAAATTCTGCGTAGGTTGACTAAATTTTAAAAAAATTTTATTGATATAGGATTAATTATAAAGATAACTATTACTTTCGAATGATTGAATTAAATGACTATGATTTTTCTAAGGTAGAAACAATATTATTATTATTATTATTATTATTATTGTTGTTGTTGTTGTTGTTGAACAAAATGCTTAGTAACATTTCTCCCTGCTCTTTATATTCTGAGTTCAAATTCCACTGAGGTTGCCTAGCTTTTCATTTCATAGTTGATAGTATACGTACAAGTTGAGCAATGGGATTGATATAATCGACTAATCCCCTTCCCTCAAAATCTGAGGCTTTGAGCCTATAATAAAAAGTATTATTATTATTATTATTATTATTAAGGTGATAAGCGGGTAGAAACATTAATATTCTGAACAGAATGCTTTGTGGTATTTTTTCTGGCTTAATGTTCTGTATTCAAATGGTACCAAGGTTGATTTTGTCTTTCATCCTTTTGGAGTTGATAGAATAAATACCAGTTGAACACCAGGCTTGATGTTAACAACTAACCTCCCCTCCCACACCACCACCACCAAAAAAAAAAAAAATTGTTAGCCTTGTGTCAAAATTGGAAACCATTGTTATTATAATTATCTTTATTATTTGTCCTTTCATACTTACATGGTCAGTAAAATAAGTATTGGGAAGGCAGGGAGCATCAAGTTTGACTTTACTCTTTCCCACTAAAATTTGTCATTACTATATACCCCCAGGTCAGCACTGACAGAGCAGAGCAATGATCAGACATCCCTACCATGACCTTTACAGTTTCGTTTCAAATATTGTATCCTTTCCCTTTATTCTTGTTAAGAAATATGATAGTTTTTTTTTGTGTGCATCTTTTTTTTTTTTTATAGAAAGATTTGACTGCTATTTCTAGTACTTTATCTGACCACATAGAAGCCATTTACTAGCTAAAAGCAAGATTCTCGTTTTTGGTATCAGTTGGATGGATCTGCAATATAACAACTTCCAATGCATTGAAATCCTGCGTCATCACTCTGGCATGGCCTACCTCTTTACAAAAGCTGGTGTTGTGCTGAGTTGAAGCAAAATCATTATTCAAGATGGTTGCCTACTAGACCTGATGTCATGATTATTAGCTCCCGCACTTCCTAGTATATATAAAGCCAAGTTTCAACTGGCTAGCTAGGTAGCTAGCTAAAACTGACTAACCGATCAAAATTCCTCTGCTAATATTGCCATAAGCTATGTTTTATATAGATTAATTTTAGTTCTATTGATTTTCATTTTTTTCCTTATTTTGTTCATAAAAACCTCAACTTATGTATTAGATCTCATTTGACTAACAAGTCTGGCTTTGGACAAACAAATCCCTACTGCAGATTTTACAAGTATTTTCAGACAGAAAAGTATCTGAGATTGAAATTAAGGCCTATTTATGAAGTGCTTATTTCAAGCGGGATTGTAGAACACTTCTTTCCAAACCAATTGATCTTCCATCAACTTCTCTGTCTTCAACATTTACATTAAGAACCTTAAAGTTGCTTTTGATGGCAGCCCTAACACGTTTCTTTGGTTTATGATTTGGACGTTTACCATGTTGCGACTCACTGTAAAACAACTGCTTAGATAACCTGTCATCCTGCATCCTAGTCATCCTGCATTCTAGTCATCCTGCATCCTAGTCATCCTGCATTCTAGTCATCCTGCATCCTAGTCATCCTGCATCCTAGTCATCCTGCATCCTAGTCATCCTGCATCTTAGTCATCCCAGTTCAACACATATGATTGTGTATGAGGAACATTTCAATACTGGATGTGTGTGTGTGTGTACAGATGCAGACGTGGTTGTGTGATAAGAAGTTAGCTTTCCAAATTCATGGTTCTGGGTTTAGTCCTATAGTATGGCACCTTGGACAAGTGTCTTTTATAGCCCCAAGCTGACCAAAACCGTGACATGATTTGTTAGATGCAAACTGAAAGAAACTCATTATGCCTATGTGTGTGCATATTTGTGTGTTTGTGTTTGTCCCTCCACCAACAGTTGACTACTGATATTGGTTTGTTTACATCCCCATAGGTTAACGGTTTGGCGTACGAGACTGATAGAGTAAGTACTAGGCTTAAAAAAAAAAAAAGATAAGTACTGGAATTCCTCTATTCACCTAATCCCTGACAAGACATTGCCTGAGCCTGAATGCAATCACTGAAATAAATAAAAGATAAAAGATATTCATTAAAGCGACTATACCAGTGCAGTACATTGAATCTATGAAGTCAATACAGTAATCCCTCGACTATTGCAGGTGTTACATTCCAAACCCCCCCGCAATAGGTGAAAATCTGCAAAGTAGAAACAGTCCTGTACTGCGTATTTTTAAAAATTATTTTTATAATTTGTATATATTTATTTTATTATAAATGCAAAACACCACCACATAGGATTCGACATAAGCTTAAATAGTAAACTGCAATATAGCGAAGGATTACTGTATATTGTTAATCTATTCATTTGAAATATATAAGTATATTTATAGTGGTAGTATTCTTTTACAAGTTGCAAGTCAGTGATCTCTGTGATTATTCAATGAGAGAGATGAGGGCTCGAACACAAGTGTATCTTTGTTTCATTTGAGAATGTAAATTGGTGCCTTAAGCCCTTTTTAGGAATAACTTATTTATAGGGATAACATAATGTTAAGGTAGCCATTCTTGAAGTTCATGAATTTGAACAAATTTGTGTACTATATGGAGGAGATGATATTGGTGTTTCATGTCGGATCCTTTAAGAAAAAATCTTACTTCATTACAAGCAGTAGGTTTGTCTTGAAACATAAAAATTATATCCTTCCCATAGCACACAAATGTCATTAAACAATAATGTAAGTAACTATTAGTTTCTTTAGCTCTTTAGCATTCAGAATATTCTGTCAAATATATTGCTTATATAAACAAATTGTTCTAAATTAATCATCTATTACATTGTAGCATTGCAATTTCAATGATGTCATTGTTTATTCTTAGAATGTCATTGTATGGTAGGTTTGTGAAGCCAGATCTGGCAAGTTTGAATATAAAGCAGTAGAATATTTGGGCTGGATATGGCTGGTTTAAATGCTAAAGGGTTAATATTTTTATTTATAGTTTGCGATTAGATTTGAGATTATATCAATAGTAGTCGAAGTTTGAATGAGAAAGAGGATGAGGTTCAAATCTTTGCATTTTGGTGGGCAAGGAAGCATTGGTGGTCTCAGCTGTAGGAAGGATTGGTAGTGGTAGAAGTGATAGGGGGAAATTTTCGCATTTTGGTCAGTGTCACTAATTTTTTTCTTCAGATTAAACATACTATCTGATATGTTTTATTTTTAATTCTTGTCCCTCAATTCAGTCTCTTCTCCCACTTATATTATGACCTTCAAACCTCAAGGATATGCCTTGGCACTTGCCACCAGCTATATTTCTCTCTTCCTTTACTCAACCATCTCATTGATATTCTGATCCCCGTCTCTTATGAGTATGCCTGGCACTTTGCCACCATCTCTATCCTGCTCTCCCCCCCTCTCTCTCTCTCCCCTCTCTCCATCTCTCTCTCCCTCTCTCTCTCCCTCTCTCTCTCCCTCTCTCTCTCCCTCTCTCTCTCTCCCCTCTCTCCCTCTCCCTCTCTCTCTCCCCCTTCTGCACTTTCCTCAGGTTGGGTAACCATGTATCTCCTTTGCGGCAGCATACCTCTGTCTGTCTTCATTCCTGGTCTCTCTCTCCAGCCAGGTAACCTTGTACCTCCTCTACAGCAAGAGCCCTGTTTCTGTCTCTCTGTCTCACTATAACCTTTCAGTATCTGACATAAGATCACCTCCTCCAATGCCCCCTCCCCTCTCAAAAGACTTTTGTCTTGCAAGTTACTTGATGACTCTGTCAGTGCAGGTGCCACTTAAAAAGCATCCAGTCCACACTGTAATTGGTTGGCATTTGGAAAGGCATCCAACTGTAAAAACCTTGCCAAAACTGACCTTGCTTCTGCTTGTGCCACGTAAAAAGCACTAAGTTCACTTTGCTGAGTGGTAGGTGTTATGAAGGGCATCCAGCTGTAAAAATCCTGCCAAAACAGTCACAGAAGCTTGGTGCAGGCTTCTGCCCAGCTGGTTCCTGTCAAACTGTCCCATCCATGCCAGCATGGAAGGCAGACATTAAATGATGATGATTATATATATAATATATTTATATATATATAAAGTGGATATTTATTTTGTTGAGTCCCAATAAGAATAAAATGCATAGCCAACCTTGGCAGGTTTTGAGACCAGAGATATAATTCAGTAATGCAAAAACATCTTCCTAACACTCATCCCTCCATCACTCTTCTCACTATGGTACTACTTACTCAAGTACTGTATTTATATGCTCCATTTCTGTGCTGTCAGAGTGGAAACAAGTGACACTGCTTGCATGACAGTAATACTCGTTTACAACAATCATGCAATGTTGAGAGAGAGAGAGAGAGAGAGAGAGAGAGAGAGAGAGAGAGAAAGAGACACATACACACAAAAGCTGGTTTCAGTTTCCATCTACCAAATCCATTTGTAGGACTTTGGTCAACCCACGGATATAGTAGAAGACACATGCTCAAGGTGCCACACAGTGGGACTGAATCTAAAAGCATATGGTTTACTCTTTTACTTGTTTCAGTCATTTGACTGCGGCCATGCTGGAGCACCGCCTTTAGTAAACTTCTTACTACACAGCCATGCCTCTGCCTGTATTCTTATAAATAGTTTTGTTGCATGAAACCATTCTTTGCCAATGCATACACTCACATGGAAAACAAGAGGATTTTTTCCCACAATTCAAACAACAACACTACGCCTATCTCTTTTCCTCATAATGAGTCAAAAAGTAAAAGTCCTGCAAAAATTCTTAACTCCTCACCACAATTGAACTTATCAAACTCTATGAACATTTTTCTATGGTTAGTACTAGAAAGAGGATTTTATTGTTTGACGAACAAAAAAATCACACACAAAGTAAATAAATATACAAATGAAAGTAATGTTGAATTATCCATTGCTGTTGTTGTTGTTGTTGTTGGTAGTGATGATGATGATGATGGTGATTGAAATGGCAACATTGAAGGTTGTTGGTGAGAGCATATAACAACAATGATGACATGTGAGAAATAATGTTGCTCTCCTTCTTCTGTTCTTTGATTTGTTTTTATAAAAGCTTTATTGGCTGTTTTTCAATTGATTGATGCTATAGTTATGTTTGTCTTTTTGTCTACCAACACATGATTCTGAGTCTGTTACATTATACACAAGTAGTTTAAAGTTGTTTGTACATTTGTCTATCTCGTAATTTGAAACACTGCTGATCAAGTATACCCATGGACATGCTATATATTGTCTTTTTCAATAGTGAAGTTGCTCTTTTTTTTTTCTTAAAGAGCCACAAATTTATCATGAATTTTAGAGGATGATGGTTACAGTTTTCGTCAGCCAGTTTTAACTCCAGAGCAATATTTAACTTAACTATATCTCCATACTGCAAAAGTTGATAAAAAAAAAAAAAAAATTGCAGGCTATAAGTGATCAATAAGATCAATATTTTCCTAAGGCACTAACAAAACATCTTAGTAAACTATGCGAAGGTGCTGAGACGTACTTTTTGTACTTATCTTTTCAAAATATTTTGAGTTGAAATTGCACTTTTAGTGTTGAAGAATCTTTGACAATGGGATATGCAGTAGTTGGCCAAATAAAATAACTATGATCCACAGATCCAAGGCACTGATTATCCTATATGAGAAAATTTCTAGCTTGATCTAGCAAGTGCAGCCAAATCTTCCTCAGATATCACTCTACCATCTGAACAGAATATGACAGAATAGCTAATTCCTAGATTTAATAAATTAGCAAAGATGTGATAGGTATGAGGTATGACTAGAATGTTGATGAGGTGATAATGTTAGTCATAGAAAACAATAATTGTATATAGAACAAAAGTGGCTATGAGGTTAAGAAGTTTGCTTTGGAACCATGTGCTTCTCAGTTGAATCCAACTATGTTGCAACTTGGCCAAGTATTTTCTCCATCCATCCATCCATCCATCCATCTACACAACGGGACTGAACCTCTAAACATGAGAATGGGAAGCTAACTTCTTAACCGCATAGCCACACGTGTGCTTTAATCTTTCAGCATTCAGATTTCTCTGTCAGATGTATTGCTTGTTTATTTACTTTGTTTTGAATTAATCATGTATTAGCTCATAGCTTAGAGATTTCAATGATATGATTGTATATTGTAACATAGCAGTTTGGCAAAAGAGATTGATAGGATGAGTTGTTGGCACTCCGTCGCTTACGACGTCGAGGGTTCCAGATGATCCGATCAACGGAACAGCCTGCTCGTGAAATTAACGTGCAAATAGCTGAGCACTCCACAGACACGTGTACCCTTAACGTAGTTCTCGGGGATATTCAGCGTGACACAGTGTGACAAGGCTGACACTTTGAATTACAGGCACAACAGAAACAGGAAGTAAGAGTGAGAGAAAGTTGTGGTGAAAGAGTACAGCAGGGTTCGCCACCATCCCCTGCTGGAGCCTTGTGGAGCTTTAGGTGTTTTCGCTCAATAAACACTCACAACGCCCACTGGGCCATTGCACCTCCACAATAGGATGAGTACCAGGCTTAAAAAAACAAAAAACAAGTACTGGTGTTGATTCATTTCACTAAAAAATTCTCTGAGGCGGTACCCTAGCATTGCTGCAGTCTAATGACTGAAACAAGTAAAAGGATAAGAAGAAAAAAAAAAAGGATATGGTTGACTCAGGAATAGATCAGAAGATACTATGGCATTGCCAATGAGTGGGTTGCGAGCAAAAAAAACCCACTTAAAAGAAAACTTGAGATGCTAGGCTATTTACTTTAGAATAGCTATTGTGTTGTACAGTATCTGGTTATGGTTTGCAAATAATAAATAGTAAATAAAATGGAATAACGACCACTCCCATCTTATGGTTGGATGGCTAACTGTGAAAGAAACTGAAAAGTTGTCAAAGACCATTCTAACTGTTGTGGTTTGTATAAGTGACTATAAACTACTAAACCTGTTAAGTAGAGAAGACTACCAATAAAATATTAAATAAAAAAAAAAAATCAAACTGATTTTAATTAATAAAACTATCCAAGCAGTTAAAATACCAACACAGTCTAGGTAGAATCCACTATGAAATATTTTGGTTTTATTTACTTCATATCACATTATGTAAACAATCGGATCGTTAATTGCAGATTTTCAGTGGACTAATCACTGGTTCACTGCATTTAAGATGGCTAAAGTGACAAGGGAGCGACTTTGCAACTCAGTGCTGAACAAATACTGCAAGGTATTTTTGTTTGAAAGCCTTTGCTTTCTTGCCAATAAATATTAACGAGAGAGAGAGAGATGCACACACACAGCGGTCTTTCACACATTTTCTATCTACCAAATATCATGGTAAAAGAAAACTGCTTAAGGTGCAGCTGAGTGAGATTGAACCTCTGTTCAGAGGGATTCTTGCTATAGTATTCTTGCTACAATATTTTTGCTACAGTATTCTTGTCTTTTTTTTTTTTGTATATCAGTGACTAACTATATTATTCAATTTCTGTATTTATAAGTCAGTTAAGATGTAATTTGTGAGAGATTTCACTTCTATTTCTAGCCGGTCAAGTAGCTGTGTAGTGGTCAGTCTCATTGGTTCATGATGACAGTGATGGTAGTGATGATAATAATCATGATGATATGGAAGAATATAAAATGTTTCTGTATGAATGAAACTTACTGGCAAGAAAAATAATTTTCACTGAAAGATAGATGGATATACAGACAGAATATAACAGTGTCAATTGAATAGTTGGAAAGATATCTTTTAAATATGTTCTGTGACATTGTGGAAAGTGAATTGGTCATTATCTCATGGGGGAAATAATTTCTATAAAAGCAAATTTATATGTTAAAATTGAACTAAGTTGTTCAGCCGTGTTCTTCTGTAATTGAATATTTGAAGGTTTTAAAACCCATTATGTATATTTTAAAAAATGGTTTGTAGGAATCAAAACTGTGTTAATATTACTTCTCAAAGAATTCTATATCCAATTGCTTTGAATTTTCCTTTCTTTCTGAAGTGCTGGGATTCCAGTGCTTCTCCCTCCTGACTTTGGTAAGCTAAATGATAGTAGCTGGTGGTTGGGGACTATTATGTTGTGCCTTCTTGGGTGGTATTTGAATAGGAGTGTGTAGGGGGCGAAAACAATATTCTCTAGAGAGAAAATTTAATTGAATAAGAACAAAAAAAAAAAAAAAAGAAATCAAATCTGACAAATTTTGATGTTATTCCTTATTTGCTCAGTAATTGAGGCAGGTCAATGGAGTTCAGGTGGCATTAACCAAATGAAATATTAATTGCTTCCTGTACAATTCCATTTCGTGCCTACCAGCCTCCACTTTTTCTCCTTTCTTTCAAAGTTGTCTACACTTGTTAAATATTTGCTTATGAGCAGAAAAGATGTAATAGCTAATAATCTTTTCATTCACTTCAAATCCCACAATTTATTTGTAACTTATATATAAAATGTTAATATAAACACCCATCATTGCCTAGCAGAAAATAGTTAAGATAAATATAGTTTTGTGAATGTTTGGCATAAGCTTTTTTTTTTCTGTTTAAGAAAAAAATTTTTTTTGTCTGTTATAACTTTATCAGAGAAGGGATGGACTGTGCTCCTCATGACTTTCAGACCGGTGCCAATAGCCAACCTGAATAACTGCAGGTCAGTATCTGCAGGAAGGAAATACATATACTTAAGGAAAGTGGTGGATTGTTGCTAGTATTCTGATCTGTTTGTTTCCAATAAACTTCTGTTAAAATCTTTCAATCCCAGTTGGTGATGTTAAACTTGAGAGAATTTTAGGTTTTCTGACCTCCCTCATCTCTGCACAAAAAAAAAAAAAAGGGCTATGGTATGTCAGTATAGAAGGGATGTTCAGCAAGAAATGAATGGTAATTTGAAGTAGGATTCAAATATTTACACTGATGATTAATTTAGGTTCTTGATATACTGCATTATGGTGCACAAACTCTGAAACTTTCCTCTTGAAAGGTTCAGATGACATCCTATTTACTTTGTCGAGACTCCTGGTAAGTTTGAGAACTTAGTTTATTAAATTCTGAGACAAAAAGAAAAAAATTGAAAAATACCTTCTCTAATTCCAACTGTGATGTTTTAATAGATAAGGCTTGAATTGTTTATAAACAATGTTAGAAATATGACGGCATTCAGACAATCTTTGTAAGCTTAGAGCAGTCAGATCATTACTATAAGTGGAGTAAATTGAGATAATTCCTATGGGCTAAGAGTAACCTGATAATCCTTGTAAGTTGAGCACAAGTAGTTGATTAGTTGATATTTATTTGGTAGCATCTAAGTAATTCTGGTGAGATGAGAGAACAACTGCTTACTGCTAACATAGTCTTTGGGTGCCTTTAGTGTCCCCACCCTCCTGTATTACAAACATTTAGGCCCCATCTCCAGTTTAAAGTCATGGCTACTGATCTTCTTCCTTTGACCAAATCAAAAAAAAAAAAAAAAAAAAAAGAGACCCCTTAGAACACCAAGCATAGCTGTGTGATTAAGAAGTTCACTACGTGATTTTGGATTCAATTCAACTATGTTGTTAGTTAAAGTGTTTTCAATCACACCCTCATATTAACCAAAACTTGTGTGGAAGTGAGCTGGGGACCATTCCTGTTCTTGTCTGGTTTATCATCATTGTCTGGCACTTGGGTGCTTTTAGCAGAGTCTACTCTGTTACATTTATGTCAAATGTTTGCTTTGAGAATAACTTCTTTCCCTTTCTTCTTTGACCAAGTCCTGTAAAATAAAAATTTATATATACTCTTTACTCTTTTACCCTTTTACTTGTTTCAGTCATTTGACTGCGGCCATGCTGGAGCACCGCCTTTAGTCGAGCAAATCGACCCCAGGACTTATTCTTTGGAAGCCTAGTACTTATTCTATCGGTCTCTTTTGCAAAACCGCTAAGTTACGGGGACGTAAACACACCAGCATCGGTTGTCAAGCGATATTGTGGGGACAAACACAGACACACAAACACACACACACATATATATACATATATACGACGGGCTTCTTTCAGTTTCCGTCTACCAAATCCACTCACAAGGCTTTGGTTGGCCCGAGGCTATAGTAGAAGACACTTGCCCAAGGTGCCACACAGTGGGACTGAACCCAGAACCATGTGGTTGGTAAGCAAGCTACTTACCACACAGCCACTCCCACGCCTATATATATATATATATATATATATATATATATATATATATATATATATATATATATATATATATATATATATATATATATATATATATATATATATATATATATATATATATATATGGGAGAATATACAAATAATAACAACAGACGAGGACAGGTGGTGTAAATAACAAAAGGATATATTAGTATGACGCTCGGGAATACGGAAAGTCTTTGACGTTTCGAGCTACGCTCTTCAACAGAAAGAATACGGAGACAAGGAGAAAAACACGGAGAAAAAAAATTGAATAGTGTTCAGTCAACGGTCATGCAAAATGAGCAGCGCTCTGAAATGTTTGGGATTACTAAGTTGCTATCAGTTATTCAACCCTTTAGTGTTCAGAATCCCTGTCAAATGCAATTCTTATTTATTCAAATGATTTTGAATTAATCATGCGCAACCTTGTAGCTTCAAGATTTTGATGAAGTAATTGCTTACTTTTATAATGACAATGTAGGGGAGATGTAAAAGGCTAGATTTGGTTTAGTTTGAACATAAAACAGGTGGAATATTTGGGTTGGACATGGCTAGTTTAAATACTGAAGAGTTAAGTCAGTTAACTTTAAGATCTACATTTAGAATGCTTAAATGTAGTAGTAACTACCAGCAGTTACTGAGTTGGGGGGATGGTGGAATGTTAACTTATTGCCAACAGCATTTTAGGAATATATAATAACAGTGTATAGTAGACACTACATATATCTATCAGTAAGTATTAATTAACTGAAACAGTTGATTCATTGCCAGCAGAATCTATAATTAGATCACCTGTATCTAGTGGTCAAAGCAGGTATTGCCAACCAACAGCTGAGGTCTGGAGAGGGTTTGTTATTGTTGATGTATTTATGTCATAGTCTTACAGACTAATTTGGTTTCAGTTGGGATCATAATATATCAGAATTAATATATGTTGTCTTGTTGGTAACTGTCATTGAATACTGATGTTGTTTTGAAGTAAATTTAGAGCACAAAGATACCCATTGAAAGAAACATTTGTTCATCAGTTCAACCATGGGTTCCTGTCTTCATTGTGAGAACATGCCTTAATATTTAGTATCTATTAAGATGGTGAGCTGGTAGAACTGTTTGCGCACTGGGCAAAATGATGAGCAACATTTTGTCTGTCTTTATGTTCGGAATTCAAATCTCGCTGAGGTCAAGTTTGCCTTGCATCCTTTTGTGGTTGAAAATTTGAAACCAATATTTAGGACTAATTAGCAGTGAAACTGTCTTCAGTAAACTTCTACTCTCAAGATGCATTGTAAATGTCTCATCATTCTCTCTCTCTCTCAATGGTTCTGTGTCATTACTCCAGCTCTTGTACCACTGTCTCTCTATCAAATGTCTTGTACCACTGTCTCACTAAAGCTGGAAATAAATATCTTGTAACTATTTTTAAGATTATCTTTTAAAGATGTCATAAGTTCAGTGATGGATGTGCTGTTCTAAAATTTAACAAAGGCATTCACATTTCTCAATGGTTTAAGTCTTTCATGTTTGTAACTACTGGCATATCTTTTCTCTCCATAACTGTGACTCTCTTTCTGTCAATTTTTTATGATATACATTAATTTATGAGTTAGTGAGGAAGCCTCTATGTAGTTGCTCAACTTGCTAGGAATAGTAGTCAGTTTTTCATAAAACCACACTCTACTATCTTAGAAGAAATATTAAATATCTAGAGTATGCTATTCCTAAAAAGAAAAAAATGGTATGTCATAGCTGGGATGGCTTTGATCGTAGGTCTGCTCAGTCAAGGCTGACCTGGGGCGAAACAACAAACTATACAATTCCATCCTGAACAATAACAGCATTGAACTCCATAGTTTATGAAGGCCTGCCAAGACCATGGTTAGTGCTACTCTTCCTTGGACTGAATAATAGTCAATTAAACAAAAACAACAAATCTAAATGCTGTTTAGAATATGTTATCTGTCTTCAGTGCCCCCTTTCACTAAATGTTTATTTAAAAAATACATCCTCTCCCTATGTCTTGCATAGATAAAAAAAAAAACAACCCCAAAAACTCTCCTTCCCATAAGTTAATTTTGCACTGTAGTTTATTGTCCACGTTTTCTTATAGTACATATCATCCAACATGTTCTCCTTTTTAGATATTTGTATGGGCTATGTTAAGTATATTTTCCTGGATTTTGGCACATCATCAGTCATGTTTCTGCTCAGGCACAGACATGGCTGTAGCATAAGAAGCTTACTTCCCAACCACATGATCTTCAGTTCAGTCCTACTGTGTGGCATCTTGGACAAGTGTCTTCTGCTATAGCCCCAGGTTGATCAAAGCCTTTTGAGTGGATGGAAACTGAAAGAAGCCTGTTGTATGTATAGGTTGTATGTGTTACTGCCTCTTTGCTTTGATTTCATATGATAGTTGTAAATGAACATCAGCGTCATGCAAATGATTTCCTTCATTTCCAGTCTTCCATGAAAGCATGTTTGGTCATGGGGAATATTACCTCATGTGAAACAGGTGAAGTTGGCGACAGGAGGGGCATCCAGCTGTAGAAAATCCACCTTAACATTCCATTTGACCTATCAAAGCATGAAAAAGTAGGCATTAAACAATGATGTAGCAGGTTTAAGTAAATTATTTTAAAGAAAAACTAACCCTTACCCATCAATCTCGCCCTTGATATTTTCTCCTATATCTAATACTGATTAGTAGTATAGACCCAAGAATATAATTTCATGGATAGGAACTTTATTTGTCATTGAAGTTGACATTGAATTCATTTTAATCTAATAAGGCTACATTAAAAGAAATTTTATTTTCTATGCAGAAAAATGTCACATTTGTTATAAAAGTGTAATTTTGAATATTGAAGTAGGAAATAAACACGCAAGCTGACATTTAAATGACTTATATGTGTATAATACTATTATAGTCAACAACAGAAAAAATCTTTTTCATGCAAAATACATTTTTTTGTCTTGAAAGCCTCGGAATGCCTCAGTTTCCTCACCCCTGATTTAGTCAATTAGATCAACTATGGGGCTTCACTAGTAGTCTGTCCAGGTAGGTAACCTACAATGTTATTCTGAAAATAAACAGTCACATCATTGAAATCTTGAAGTGAAAGATAATGCATAATTAATTCAAAACAATCTCAATGCTAAAGGATGAAGATAGCAGGGTGAGATTTTAAGGGGACATTTGGTAGCTTTTTTTTTTTTTTTTGCAGACTGTGATAGAGGATTGGTTTGTAATATTGTGCAGTGATTGCTCATTGTGTTATTCCCTTGTTTGGTATGACTGAGATGATTGACACCTCTCACTTGCAAGGTTTTCTTTATATTCAGGTATAAAATCTTATTTACATATTGTGATCAGTATTAGCTACCAGTTGCTGACATTGTCATTGTAAAGTCATTTGCAACACATTCTATTGTTACAGAAGCTATATAATTCACACTTTACTGCATGCCATCATTACACTGCACTGTAGGCAATTGAGGACACAAAGAGGTTAACTAAAACATCAAGAAGCGGGTTTGTAATCTATAAAGATTAGTGGCTTTTATTTTAAAAAAAATTCCCTGTATGTTTAAACAAACTAGAAATTATGTTTGTGTGTATATATGGCCAGACTTGCATGCGCGCGTGTGCACACACACACACACACATTCTTCTGAGTAAATAAAATGAAAATTATGTCATTCTTTTACTTTTGCGGCTGTCTTTTGTTGTCAAAGCACTGACTAATTACAAAAATGTGAAGTGCTTAGAAATATATAGGTCACAAACAAGACATGGAATCTACTTCATAAAGTACCTGTTACAAAATAATAAAAATAGCAACAACAAGAATAACAAATGAAATATGAAATAAAAATATAAATGCTGTATTGTTAAAACCCTTCTAGAACTTATTTCTTCATACAAATAGTCAGTTATTGGTTTAGTGTAGATCACCATTTGTCAAATTGAGATGTTAAAATTAATTTCCATGGGTGCTGGGAATTCAAATTAAACTTTACCTGCCTTTGAATACCACTTTAGAAAATTTAGAGCGAGATGCTTGCTATTTCAGTTTGTCATCAAACAAGGGTGTTGGACTAACAAAACGGTTGGGAGACAAAGTTGTAGGTTAGTCACTGGTTCACTATTGGCCAATCACTGCTTCACTACACAGCCAATCATTGGTTCCCTTTAGGCTAATTTCTGGTTTGTTGTAGGCCAGTCACTAGTTCACTGTACACCAGTCACCAGTTCATTTCATTTTAATACTCAGATGTGGCTTGGTGCAAACATAGCTGTGTGGTAAGACATTTGCTTCCCAACTACATGGTTCCGGTTTCCATTCCACTGCATGACATGTTGGGAAAATGTCTTCTATTATAGCTCCAGGCTGACCAAAGCCTTGCATGTGAGTTTCATAGATGGAAGCTAGATGAAACCCATTGTGTATGTGTGTGTGTATACTGCCCAACTTTATAATACATCATCCTAATTGTATGTGCAGGTGTGGCCCACATGGTCCCGGGTTCAGACTCACTGCATGGCACCTTCCACTATGGTTTTGGGCTGACCAAAACCTTTTGAGTGTATTTGGTAGATGGAAATGGAAGGAAGCCTGTTGTGTGTGTGTGTGTGTGTGTGTGTGTGTTTGTCTCCCACCACCATTTGACAACTTGTGCTGGTGTGTTTATGTCCCTGTAACTTAGCAGTTCAGCCAAAGAGATTGAGAGAATAAGTACCAGGCTGAAAAAAATAAGTATTAGTCAATTCATTTGACTTAAAATTTCTTCAAGGCGGTGCCCTAGCACAAGTGCAGTTAACTGACTGAAACAAATAAAAGAAAAAAAGATAAGAGATAATACTAATTAATAATGTTAATTAGTATAAAATCTGTTTTACATTGTTACTGTCAGTTTACTCAACTTTAGTGTAGTACTGGTATTAACATTTTATTAACTTCAGAGAAACACAAAGCCAGCATTGGTTGTGTTTGGACCATAGGACCTTGAGGCAAAATGCTATGAAGACTCCAACTTGGCTCTGTCTGTTTCTCATCTATGTCATCTCCTCCATGCAGTGAGGGAGCTTGTTTGTAATTGCCCAACAAATTATAAATAATAACCAAGTCTCTCTCAAATCACATTCTGCAGAATATATTAAGTAATGTAGTCTTTGATATCCTTAAAAAAAAGACAGGATGATCACAGCTGGAGTGCCCCTTATTTTCAATCTACTTGATCAACACTAACTTCTGGCTAAATAGTACCAATAACAACAACTCTACTGCACTTTACCTAGTCCTAAGCTGGACAGTATTCAGCCTATTGCATATGGCTAATTTGTTTGGTGTTCATCATCATTTGTTTGGTGTTTAGGGGGTTGCCCTTAACAAATATGGACTATAGCCATCCTCTTCAAACATGCGGTCATGTGGTCTTTTATTTTAAAGTCAATAGGTCGTTTGTGGAGATTGTTTTCTTTCACTCATTTTCTCTCTCCTCTCCCCTACTCGCTTCTCCACAACTCACTTCTCTCTGCCACTCAACTCACTTCACCTCTTTTCCCCATTCTCCTCTCCCTTTCTCCCAACACCCTCATTATGTGATTATAACGTTCTGCTGATGGCGATCAGCTAGTTTTAGTATACTCTTAAGCTTTCCTGAGTAAACAATGATGCCAAGTAGAGACAATATGTTATGTAAAAGTCAGGTATTGGACATTCCTTTCTCATCTGTAAGACTGATTGGTAAATAACTCTGTTTCATACTTGCTGTTTAATATTCAGGTGTGTATATGTATGTGTATTGTTTTTGGCTCTTTCTCTATATATCTTATTTTTTATCTTTTACTTGTTTCAGTCATAAAACTGAAACCATGTTGAAGAAATTTTAGGCAAATGAATTGACCCAAGTAATTTTATTTTAAGCCTGGCACTTATTCTATCAATCTCTTATGTTAAACTGCTAGGTTATGGGGATGTAAACATACCAACACTGGTTGTTAAGCAGTGGTGGAACATACACACTTCTTTCGGTTTCCATCTACCAACTCTCTCAAGGCTTTGGTTGGCCTGAGGCTATAGTAGAAGACACTTGCCCAAGGTACCATGCAGCAGGAGTGAACCCAGAGCTATGTGGCTGGGAAGCAAGCTTCTTACCACACAGCCATGAGTGTGTATAGCACTGATTTGACTTGTTTTGTTTTCTTCTTTGAGACTAATGTTTTATCTCATGATTGTCTTTGTATGTTGAGAGAAATCATTATTTTAAATTGTGTAAAACTGATAATTCATATGAGTTAAGGGCTAAACCCTTATAAGTTGAGAGCAATTAGATCATCCTATTAAATTTGGATCACCTTGATCAGTGCTTTTTTTTTTTTTTACTGTTGTTGCTTATCTTTTAGTAATGTCTTTTCAATGCTCACCTCTCCAACATCTTTGCTACAATTCAACCTATCTCATTTCTAATGTTCATATATGTAGTATCAAGCTTTTGTAATTTAGTTCCGGGTAATAGTTTGATGTAGGTGACTACTTACCACAGTACCATCCTACTATAAGTAAATATTTGACACATCACCATTTAATTTAAGTTATTCACCCAACCTTTAGCACATGGCTTCAGCCAATATCTTGTATACATTCTACATTCTTCATATTCATCCCTGTAGCTACTAGTTGAAATTTATCTTTATAATTTTAGTTTATAGTCGTATTTTCTGTATAATCACATGCACGCGCATATATTAATTTCTCTGCTCGCAGGTAAGTTTACAAATTTTCACACATGCATGTGGCTGTGTGGTTAAGAAACTTGCTTTGCAACCATGTGGTTTTCAGTTCAATCCCACTGCATAGCACCCTATAGCAACAGGCTGACTAATGCCTTGCAAGTGAATTTGATAGATGAAAACTGTGGAAGCTGCTTAACTATTTAACAACATGTATTGGTCTGTTTACACCCCAATAACTTAATAGTTTGGCAAAAAAAGACTGATAGAATAAGTAACAAACTTAAAAAATAAAGTATTTTGGCCAACTTGTTCAACTAAATCCTTCAAGGTGGCATCCTGTCATGGCCACAGTCTAATGACTAAAACAAGTAAAAAGAAGAGTAAATACTTGAAACTTAAGAAGGGTACTTTTGTATACAAATACACTGTGGTTGTTTGTTTTGCTTGACTGGCACAGACAATCCCATATCATAATTGTTATACATGTCATAAAGTCATAAATCAGTGATTGGTCCATCCTGTAGCTCATAGCCTCTTGTGGTTCACCAAATACAATTAAAAAGCAAAAAGAAAAGGCTTAACAGTTAAATCAGGGGTTCTCAACCATTTTTTAGCCTATTGACACCTTTCATTATTGTTTTACTCTGGTGGACCCCATAGATATTCGGTGTTTAAAAGTAGTTTTATAGACACCTTTTTCCAAATGCGGATTTTGTTTTTCACCTGTTCACTTGTGTAGGTATGCAAAAGCACTCACTGAGAGAACATGTTCCAGTGGATAGAAACATGTTGAACTATTGTATAACATAAACACATCTAATACAAAAGTTTTTCATGGACCCCTAAAATACTACCGTCGATCTTCAATTTATTACTTTGCTTGCTTGGATCCACGAAAATCTTATATGGACCCCAGTTGAGAACCACTGAGTTAAATTAATATTTTAAAGAAACAATTAACAGAAGTTAGTGCTAGGAATTTGACTGAAGGGAACACAGAGAGCTTTTTTTCCAGTAATGCCAACAATATATTCTAATATTGTTGGGCATGCTCCAGATAAAGCCTTATTAAACAGGCATCAGACAAACAACTAAAAGCAGTTGTTTTCATATTTTTAAGTGCTCATTGAGAGAAGAAAATATAACACTCATTAAAATGTTTCCTCTACATTTTTACTGTGGGTGTGCACAGAAATTTGTGCTGCATACATATTTTGTCTTTCTTTATAAAGTGTGTGTGCATTCATGCAAGAAATCATTGCTCAGGTTTCTTCAATTAATCTGATTTCATCTTGCAAACTTTGTGTGCACACATTTTTTGCCTTTCCTAGTTGTAAAATGAGTGTATGCACACAAGTACACAGCTTAGAAGGACCATTGCTTATGGCCACATATATTTACAGGGCATTTGAGACTGATGGGATGAAGACGAAAGAACAACCTTCAGCTAGAATACCTCGCTCAAATGCTTGCAAGAGAGTGATCTCTGCTTAGGGCACCCAAGGACCAGCTGGTGGGTTTAAATGAGGTGATGGGATTAGATCTACCACTCAGAATTCAAAGTGAAAAGAACCAGCATAAATACTGCATGGTATCTTGTCCAGTGCTTTAACAATTCTACTAACCTATCCACCTGGAGTGGCATTTTATTTTATTGACTCTGAAAGAATGAAAAGAAATATTTTGCAGTTGGATTTGAACTTGGAATGCAGAAAGCCTGAAACAAATAACATAATGTATTTTGTTTTGTGCTTTAATGACTCTGCCAATTCACTGTTATTCTTGGCAAACTGTTTCATTATTGCTGTTAAATTATTTATTTTTATTTTTTTTTTTTTGGTAATTTTTGTCTTTTTTCTTCTGACTATAATAAATTTTGAGGTAAAACATTTGATCATGAACAAGCTGGATTGGTCAATAACTAACATTCTTTGCATTCTCTCTCTCTTCATTTCTGACCCCCCCCCCCCCATCTGGGATTAAGTCTACCATGCAAAATTCAAGGTGCAAAGAGCCAGCATAAATACTACATAACAACACCTCGTCAAGTGTTCTAACAATTCTGTCTACCTTTCAACCTGGACGGGCACTTTATTTTATCAACTCTGAAAGGACGAAAAGAAAAATTGACTGCAGTTGGATTTGAACTTGGAACACAGAAAGACCAAATCAGATACCATGAAGTATTTTGTTCTCTGCTTTAATGACTCTGCCAATTCACTGTTATTTCTGGCAAACGGTTTCATTACAGCCATTAAATTACTTGATACAGCAGGTGTGTTTTATGCTCGAGTGTTTCTCGAATATCACAGTATGCTCAATGCAATTCCTGAAAGTATGGTTTTTAAACTCCCCATTTGTTATTATTCTTAGGATGTTAACCTTGCTCAGCTGCTGTGCAGCAAACATTTTGATCTAGCTTCAGAATAAATTGCTGAAAATGTTTTTTTTTTGACTTCACAACTCTGCGTTACGTAAATCAGGAAATATGAAATAAAACTGTAAGAGCTGCAACTGAAGTGGTAGGTCCTAACACCACATTCCTCTGAGAAATATTTCTGGTGCAGGGTGGAAGAAATACCTCAAGCATACTTAGTATTTTATTATAGAATCCAGAGACAAACAACAACAACAGTAATAATAAAGCTTTAAAAAACAAAAACAAAAAAAAAAACAAAATAAAAACATGCTCTAGTATTACAAAAAATTTTCTGAAGACATTCCAGTAGTGAAAAAATAAAATTAAAATATACTTATGGAACAAAAATTTTTTTTAAAAATAAGAACATTAAAAATTACAAAAAAAAAAAAAACCTACAAACCAACTACAAATAAACATTGTGATTAGAAAATGTATTTATAAAACACATTCTTTGAAAATGTCTATAAAGGCGGAAATTAGAGTAAGTGTATGCTTAAGGCAAAAGATGAATTTAGGTAGTAGGGTTGAAGATGTGTGTGAGGGAGAGGCTAATGGTGTTGGGGGTATGGTACAGTGGGGGCGGTGGTGCTGGTTTATGTGTTGGGAGAGTGGTGAAATGTCTAGTTTACACAATTGAAATAATGCCAAGTCCTATTTTAACAATATATTTTCCAATTTGCCAAGTGGGTAGTGTTGGAGAAGAACATGAAAAAATAAAAACAAAAACAGTATCTCGTAGAGGTCTGCTCTATCAGTTCATTCACATAAGGTCGATAATTAAAATTTCACTTTCTTCCGACTTGATGAGACCTTTTTGTTTCTTTCGTATTTTATTTTATTTTTTCATGTTATTTTGTTATTTGTTTTGGTAATTTTTTGTCTTTTTCTTCTTGGCTATAATAAACTTTGAGGTAAGACATTTGATCATGAGCAAGCTGGATTGGTCAATAACTAGCATTCTTTGCATTCTCGCTCCTCATTTCTGATCTCTTCCTCCAACCCCTTCTCTCTGCACATGGACAGACAATTGCAGAATAAGTAGAGTTGGACAAAATACCTTGTGATACTCCCTATGATTATCCATATCTTCTCTGTTATTTGTGTTGCAGTTGATTAGGTGCAGGCCATCTTTGGCAGCCCCTAGTTAATCTTAATACTACAGACCTAAGATCAAAAGCATTCCAGCCATGGCCATCCCAATATTTTTTTCAAGGGTTTTAGAATGTATCATGTCTCTAACTAGTTACAGCTCAAGAACTGTGGCCATGCTGGGGCACCACCATTATCTGTGTACTTCTTTTCAAGATGGTAGGGTTTGATTTGAAGGAGATTTAGCTGCTGTTTCTAAAAGGTCAAGTTACCAAAAAGAAAATATCTCCGTTCATGCTTGAATAGATTTATGATAATGATTGACTGATTGGTCCGGTTGTTCAAATTATATCGACTGAGCTAATCAAATACTTAGAATTAACCATTGACCCAGCATTCTGTGCGTGTGTGCGTGTGCGTGCGTGTGTGTGTGTGTGTGTGTGTGTAAATGTTTGTTTTTATGTTCAGTTATAATAAAAACAATTTTACATTAATCTGATGGGTTCCTCTATACTTTTGTAGTGTACAAATTTATTATTTCTAAACAAAAATGTTGTTGACAGTGACTTTGAAGTTTTGGCCAGTGATGGCTTAGCTGGCCAAAACTTCAAAGTCATTGTCAACAACATTTTTGTTTAATAAATAATATTTGTATATATTGTGTGTGCATGCACGCACACACACACACACACACACACACACACACACACACACACACACACACACACACACACACACACACACACACACACACACACACACACACACTGCTTCCAGCTGTTCAGTATTTACATTTTTTTTTTTTTACTTGTTTCAGTCATTTGACTGCGGCCATGCTGGAGCACCACCTTTAGTCGAGCAAATCGACCCCAGGACTTATTCTTTGGAAGCCTAGTACTTATTCTATCAGTCTCTTTTGCCGAACCGTTAAGTTACAGGGACATAAACACACCACCATCGGTTATCAAGCGATGTTGGGGGGACAAACACAGACACACACACATACACATATATATATATATACATATATACGACAGGCTTCTTTCAGTTTCCGTCTACCAAATCCACTCACAAGGCTTTGGTCGGCCCAAGGTTATAGTAGAAGACACTTGCCCAAGGTGACACGCAGTGGGAGTGAACCCGGAACCATGTGGTTGGTAAGCAAGCTACTTACCACCCAGCCACTCCTGTGCAGTTGTTGCTTAGTCCTTGGTCAGCCCTGTTGAAACTGATCATCTGATCTTTATTAGACATGGTATCTAATATTCTGTTCGAATTTATGGAGGTGGGGTTGTCATCCAACTGTATAGAAGATCCTTCAGTTTGTTACGCAGTTGATTAAAGGGGGGGGGGTGTTGTGTTGTATGGAGTCAGTTACAGTGTAGCAGTGTTGTGTGGTTTGTAGATGCAGTGCTATTATATGGGAATGTTGTGTGATGTATACATGCAACCTGGTTATATAGGAATATTATGTGATCTATAGATCAGAGTGTGGTTATGTAGGAATGTTGTGTGGTTTATAGATAGTGGAGTTATGTAGGAATGTTGTGTACTAGTGTGTGAATGCTGCAGAATGTAAGTAAATTTTTTTTTTTTTTAAATATTAAGATGTGTTTTTGTGTTAAGTTATGTGCAGCCACTGTTTATTTGTTCACATATTCTTCTGTACATATACTGAAGACATGCACACACACACACACGCGTATGTTTATGTGCATGTTTGTGTATTCGTGTGTGTGTGTGTGTGTGTGTATACAGAGAAAGAGAGTAAGGTATATGTGTGTCTGTGCAGACAGAAATATATACATTCAAACATGTACGTATACGCATGCAAAACATACCTACATACAGTCTTATATATTTGAAGATTTGTACACTTATTACTCAGCATATCTAGGTATTTCTCTCTCTGTGTCTGTCTGTCTGCCTGTCTGTCTGTCTGTCTGTCTGTCTTTCCCTTATGCACACACACACACACACACACACACACACACACACACACACACACCTAAATGTTTTCATTTGTATATAGATAGGAGCACATCAGTTCATTACCATATAAATGTCAGGTTACATCTGACATATTGTTTTGAGTTTTTTACCTGTTTGCAAAGTTGGTTTAGTGTAGGTAAGAACGTACACATTTATGTATTACACTACATCTCTCTTTCACATATTCCCTGCCTGTCTACCTCTGTCTATGTGTCTGTCTGTCTTTCTTTCTCTCTCTCTCTCTCTCTCTCTCTCTCTCTCCCTGGTTGTCTTTCCCACTCTCTTTCTCTTTCTATATATCATTCTCTCTTTGTCTGCTTCTTTCATATTTGAGAAAATTGATGAGTATACTATATATCCTCCAAAAATGAAAATTCTTTCATTCTTCACTTAATTAAATTTATTGTTACAGACTCTCTCTCTCTCTCTCTCTCTCTCTCTCACACACACAGATATCCAAAATTTATGCATCAGCTTTTTGTAACTGGAACAGCTATATGTTGATATGTTTATGCATTTATTTATTCTTTTTCTTTTCATTGTTCAGCCAAGAACTGCCAGTAACCTTGATAGTTTGGAGTTTGACTGAGATAAGGAATGTAGTATTAACTTTCTGTGACAAACTTGATATATTTTAGTAAATGGTTTTAGCTGTTGTAAGATATCTTTGTAAAACGTTTTGTATCTGTATATAAAGGGTATAGGCATGGCCATGTGGTTGAGAAGTTTGCTTCTCAACCACATGGTTCCATGTTCAGTTGCACTACATAGCACCTTGGGTAAATGTCTTCTACCATAGCCTTGGTCTGACCAAAACTTTATGAGTGGATTTGGTAGACACAACCTGAGATTATATATATTGGTTCCATTTGGACCTAGCAATACTAATAAACTGGTGCTAGAGCTCAATTTACATATGTCTCACAATAAAGCATTAGCTGGGTACAGAGCGTTACATGAAATTAAACTAATGACAAAGGAACAAAATTATGCAATGAATTTCGTCATCTTACAGCTGTTTCTACTACAGGGTGCAGTGTAAATATTAGGTATAGTTACATTCTCATTATGATCTGAAGTCTATTTTATTGCTATGTTGCACTGGAGTGTTTTCAATGGAGTTTTTAAAAATTTCATATCTATTTAAAATTTTTTAATATTTTTTTTTCACCACCATGAACAAATTCCTTTTTTCTGAAATAAAATGGAGTAACAGATGTTGACATAAAGAAACTTTCCTGAAGGTACCACAACCTTTATCATCTTACACAGTCTTTGTGTTATATGTGTGTGTATACACACACACACACACACACACACATGTATATACTTTTATTAAAGCTGCTAAATCATCACAAAAGCTGTTACTCAGAGTTTCACATTCCTGTTCATTGGACAGATGTGATGAAAACTTGCGGCTTTAATAAAAGCATACTACTCTGCCTTTGGTATTCAAATACTATTTCTTCCATCTTGTTTTACACTTATGTGCTCACCTGTGTGTGTGTATATGTTTATATATTTATACTGGCTGACGTACCTGGGAAAGCAGGGCTTATCCCTTGGTTCCGTTCTCATAATTGTTTCAGTAATCCAATAACGACGGTGCAAAGTATGTAGCCCTTAAAACAGTTTTTGTGCATTAACATAGAATACTGAATTGTCTTACACAGGATCTTGTTTTTAGGAATTCCCAATAAGTTATGAATACCAAAATTATGAAGTCAGTTATGTAATAACATGAAATTACTTACCCGATAGTAAGAATTCAATTAAAGTAGCCTCAAAAAGGGCCTTAATGCATTCCCAGAATATACAGAACTTAGGAGGAAATACTAATAAGGTATGTAAACTAAAATCATGAAGCATGTTACGTAATAACAGGCTAATCAGATATGAGATAATAACAATTCAAAGTAAATAACTCTGTAAAGGGCTTTTATGTGTTCCCAAAGAATATTACCCCCAGGGACACTAGTGTTGGCATATTCGTGAATAAGTCACTAACTGAAATATGTGGATCTATTGTTTAAAGAAAATACTATTGTTTAAGCGTTGTACTGGATAAATTGCGAAAATAACTAACGGTTCAAATACTAAGAAATAAGCATACTCACTTTCATTTTTACCAAATAATTTAGGAAAATGAATAGGTTATTTCCCTTGGTTTTAAAATAAAATATATTAGATATATATAAGGATCTCTTCCAGGGGCCCTATTATCGATTTTTTTCAAGAATCTGAGTATGCCATGAAGTTTCCAGACATGAATTCTACACACCTGTCAAGTTTCATTAAAATCGATAAAACGATGTAGGAGGAGTTAGCTAACAACTTCACAAACACACCCATAGACAGAATTTCCCACATATGTAGTAGATATATATTCTATGGAAGACATTTCTCCTCAGCCATCTGGACTTTTTCTCTCAACCATAATCACTCCTTTGTCAATTCAGTAGTGGAACTTGAGATAGTTCAGCTGAGATAGAAGATTGCATCAGTCAAAGAGTGAGCTACTGGAGAAACTGAAAGAATAGAGTAAGAATTAGGTACTGCAATAGCTTGGGATTCAATGGCCCACAGCTATTTAATATCTTGCTAAAATACCTGAGAGAACTACATGGAGTGGAGGATAGATGTTATAGAGAAGCACCTTGACGTTTTGCTCTCCAAGGTTCCAATGAACCTACTTCACAGCAAGAAACATAAACAAGAGCAGCAATATCAAACTTACCCAATCACCAAAAGTCAACTACATGAAAATGGCTATTGGAAAGGTGGTGACCCTGACAGCACTGTCACACCATGGTCGCAGCCTTTGGGCTGAAATACATTAAGGAATGTGTGTGTGTATGTGCTTGTATGTGTGGTTATAACCTTTTACATATTGGCCATGTGAAGGTAATTTTGGTGTGCATGTAGGTTACACTGTTGTTTCTTTTATAAAATCAAAATAATTTAGTCAGTGGTAGAAATCAGAGCCCATTGCCATATCAGGCTTGCCTGGACTTGTGAGATTGATGTGGTTAATATTTGGTTAGAACATCAACAGATAAACATCTGCAAAATGCAAATTAATGATCTGCTCTGAACAGTTGAAGCAGATTAAACATTCTTAAAGGCACCCAGTCACCAAGGATTAAACTAAATGATTAAAAGCATTCCAACCATGACCATAATCATTCAGTTTGTATTTAGAACTACATTATATATGTTATTCACTTTCGAGATGGTAGAATATTTGACTGCTATTTGTAGCAGCCCAAATGATCACATAGGGGCATATGTCTTATATTAGATATTAAGGTGATGGTGGACTCATGTTACACTTAAATTGGCATTTATTAATATTCCTTAACCAATCTATCTTAATCCTCAGCACATCTCACAATTCTCTTCTATTTCTCTTTTACAGTCAGTCGCTTATTCTGTGAATCTGAATCTTTCAAGATGTATCTTATCTTGGATGTCAATACACAGACGTATCCAGTGGAACTTGGTAAGTCACACTTCATTTGATACTTTAATTGGTTTGTTTTGTCTCTACAGTTCACTGTCTATCTTTTATCTCACACACACACTCTCTCTCTCTCTCTCTCTCATGTATATTTAACTGTCCTATCTCTCCCATATACAATCAACTGTCTTCTCTTGCTTATATTTCGCTGTCCCTTCTCTTACATTTTACAGTCTTTCCTCACATGTTTCACTGTCCCTTCTCTCACATTTTACTGTCCCCTCTCTTACATTTCACTGTTCTCTTTTTAGATTCCAGTGTCTTAACATTTACTCAATATTTTTTTTTTGCATTTCAGTTTCCCTTCTATATTTCAGTAATACCTCTACAAATCCTGACTGACTAGGTGAAATACTCACCTTTTTGTCAGGTGGCCTGACTAAATCAAATGTAAAACTATGCTTTACCCTATACTGCAACTCTTGTAGGAGTTCCACTTGTGATATTCCAGGATCTTAGTTGCCCTATCTTTATTAACTAATTTTATACCAGCTTATGATGGCCTCTGGTGTAACAACAGTGCTACAGCTGCAGCAGATGTTATCATTCTTCTTTTCTCATTCTTTTTCTATTCCTGTTTCTGTCTTTCCTTCTCCTCTCACAAAATTACTGCAAGATAATCAATGAGTATCTCAACCTGTTAGATATAGCAACCAAATCACACCCTACTATCTTTAACATGTAAGGATACATTGGATCATGTAGTCTAAGGCAGGGGTTTTCAAACTTTTTGACTTGCAGACCCCTTTATATTCCAGGCTTTACCTTAGGGACCCCCTTATAAACGCTTATGAAATTTATACATAAATATTTGCTTAAAATAACATATATTTTTACATTTATTTATTTAACAGTATCTAACAAATAGATTTATTGTCAATTAAAAGATTTCGATTAAAAAAACATATATAAAATCAAAATGCCTATAAAATGTATTTGCTGTCCACGGACCCCCTATCTTGTCCTTGTGGACCCCCTGTGGTCCGTGGACCACAGTTTAAAAACCCCTGGTCTAAGATATACAAAGGACAGGATTATCTAAGGTATACAAAGGACAGGATTATCTAAGGTATACAAAGGACAGGATTATCTAAGGTATACAAAGGACAGGATTATCCATCATAGATTTACTTGTGCAGTACTGACATCAAACAACAGCAACAGTATCATAAAGGAGTTTTTTTAAATGTAATATGTCTTTCCACTGTGGTTGTAAGTTTAATGAAACAGTGTTGTTTATTTGCATTTAATAGAGTAGAGCTAGGAGATTAACGGTCAAGTCAATTTCTTGCTACTTTGAACAACTTGCTTGAAGGCAAAACTCAACTTGCCACTGGTAAAACTCGGAATAATAAGAGATCGACTAAAAACACTATTTCAATGCCTTTTTTAAGTTTAGGAAGTGGGTTACATTACTGCTGGTTCTCTAGCTTTCATTCACCTCTTCCTTCCCAGGAGCTCCCTGTGTGCCTGTTTAGTCATATTACATACAACATATCTCTCACAATGATCAAAGAATATCACCATCATCATCATTTAATGGCCATGTTCCATGCTGGCATGGGTTGGATGGTTTGATGGGTTCCAATGAGTCCAACAACAGCATTGTGCTCTAATGACATAACTCTTTCCACACTTTCTGTAGTTTTTATGACCTGCTCCCACAATTTGACACCTCTGTAATTACTCCTCTCTAAGGCATCTCCTTTACCACTGTAACAGTGGTATAGATATGTGTGTATATATATATATATATATATATATATATATGTATATATATGTATGTATATATGTAGGTATGTATATATCATCATCATCGTTTAACGTCCGCTTTCCATGCTAGCATGGGTTGGACGATTTGACTGAGGACTGGTGAAACCGGATGGCAACACCAGGCTCCAGTCTGATTTGGCAGAGTTTCTACAGCTGGATGCCCTTCCTAACGCCAACCACTCAGAGAGTGTAGTGGGTGCTTTTACGTGTCACCCGCACGAAAACGGCCACGCTCGAAATGGTGTCTTTTATGTGCCACCCGCACAAGCCAGTCCAGGGGCACTGGCAACGATCTCGCTCGAAAATCCTACAGGAGCCAGTCAGGCGGTACTGGCAACGGCCACGCTCAAAATGGTGCATCTCATGTGCCACCCGCACAAGAACCAGTCCAGGGGCACTGGCAACGATCTTACTTGGCTTGCCGGGTCTTCTCACGCACAGCCCATTTCCAAAGGTCTCGGTCCGTAGTCATCGCCTCGGTGAGGCCCAATGTACGAAGGTCTTGCCTCACCACCTCAGCCCAGGTCATATATATATATATATGTATGTGTATATGTATGTATATATGTAGGTATGTATATATATATATATATATATAAATAAATATATATATATATATATATATATATATATATACATATATGTATGTGTGTGTGTGTGTATATATATATATATATATATATATATATATACACACACACACACACTCTTTTACTTGTTTCAGTCATTTGACTGCGGCCATGCTAGAGTACCACCTTTTATAGTCAAGCAAATCAACCCCAGGACTTATTCTTTGCAAACCAAGTACTTATTCCATCTATCTCTTTTGCCGAACTGCTAAGTTACGGGGACGCAAACACACCAGCATCGGTTGTGAAGCAATGCTGGGGGGACAAACAGACACACACACACACACACACACACACATACATACATACACACACACACACACACATATATACATATATATATATATATATATATATATATATATGACGGGCTTCTTCCGGTTTCCACCTACCAAATCCACTCACAAGGCTTTGGTTGGCCTGAGGCTATAGTAGAAGACATTTGCCCAAGGTGCCACGCAGTGGGGACTGAACCTGGGACCATATGGTAGGTAAGCAAGCTACTTACCATACGGATTTATATATGTATGTGTGTATCTTTGTATGTAAGAGTATATAAATATAAAATTTCCTGACATTCTGTATCACATTGCTACACAATAACAAGCGATACAATGCTGCATAATATATAACCATGTATAATGATGATAATAATAATCACGACAGCAACACCAACAACAATAAAAACAAATGCCTTTTGTTATTAATATGGGGTAGGACTGCCTTTGGCAGTAATTACAGCTTGAATTCTACGAGGTATGGACTCATACAAATTTTGAATTCTTTCCGATGGAATTTTTGTCCATTCTTCAGCTAAAACAGTCTCCAGTTCATGTAGTGGCTCCTTACTTGTTTTCTAAAATGCAGCATAAATGTTCAATAATATTGATATCTGGGGACTGTGGTGGCCATATAAGATGTTGAACTCCACTAGAATGCTCCTCATGCCATTCTTTAACAACTTTAGCTCTGTGATTGCAGTTTCCCTCCGGAAACAGTTCTGCAACCATAGGATGAATTTGCTCAGATAGAATGCTTAAATAGTCTTGGCTATTAATTCTGCCATGAAGGGAAAGCATTGGTCCCGCAAACTCCCAAGATGTAGCCCCCCCCCCCCCCATCATCATAGATCCGCCTCCGTGTTTAACTGTTGGAAGAAGGCAGCTTGGGTCAAATGCTTCTTTTGGCTGTCTCCACACTTATACTCAGCTGGTGGTTGGAAATAGGGTAAAGGATAACAAGTCCGAGAAAATAACATTCTTCCACTGCTTTAGGGGCCAATCTTGTAGGTTTTTACTCCACTTTAAGTGCCACAATACATATGTATAAACAGTTCAAAAATGTGTAAAATTAATACAAGAAAATGGAAAAGAAAAACATATAGTTGATACTTGGTTACATTCATCAGTATCACAATCAAAAAGTAATACCTATAAGATTCAGGATATAGGGGGACCTTACCAAGAACAGAAATAATCAAAGAAATAAAAAAATTTAAAAAAATCCTACGTATGTTTCAATGTGGCTTTAGGTTTGAATTATCAGCATTCAAGCTAGTTTAGATGTAAAAACAAAAACACATTTAGGCAAATATCTTCAGGGATAGATGTGTACTTTCAGATGTTGAACAACAAAATGAACTAAGTTGAGTACCCTGCTTTTAAATATTCAAACATAAACAATAATGTATTAGGACACCGATTTCATGTGAGATATTATACATTGAAATTTTGCTAAAATACTAAAATGTATTTGAAAAATATACATATAAGGGATTAAGGGAATAGATAAATCATTTTATTATAATATGGGATGTTATGGGCTGTTAAGGGTATTAGAAACAGAATGAGAGATGAAATAGATATTTGAAGGGAAAAATCATAAATGAATTTGGGAAATCAAAGAGGAAAATAATTTTATATATACTATAATAACTATTAACTATTTATTAATTCTGTGTACTAACATATAGATTCCAATATTCTGAGAGAAGTTACTGTTTACATACTATGGAGATGAATTTAAATATTTATGCGAAAAAAATAGTCTTTTATGTGTGTGTATATATATATATATATATATATATATATATATATATATATATATACATATATATATATATATAACGGTTGTCTACTCCTTATACAGAGTGTGATCACCTCCTGTACCTACACCTTAGTACCATCATGGCGTCTGATGTGGTTTTTTAAACCAGACAATATTCTGAAAAGACAACCACATAGATTGCACTTTTGATTTGGACCACCAATACCTGCAGATAAGTTCTACTCTTTGTGGATCTTAACATGTCTTTTGAGGCTTCCGTTGGATTTGCAAACCTTCTGGCATTCAAAGGTGTACACAGACATATCGTCAGAATAGTTGGTGGAGGTTCATTGTCTATGCGTTTGCAGATGAGATTTGAGGCCAGCCAAAGACAGGCATTGTCTGTCACAGACTGTGCACACAAAAAGGTCATTGTCATTCACCTTCTCGATCATTACATTCTTCCTTAGATCTCTTTTGAGTCTTACTTATACTGGCCTCTTCAAATGCTTTTACTCCAATCCACACCTTTGTCTGCCATCCAATTCGATCCGAAGCAAGGGTTTCTATGTCCTTTGGATCCATTCCAAGTGACTTCATAGTAGTCCTTATGCTGTCCTTAAACCTTGTCTCAAGCTCTGATTTTCTGCCTATTTTTGTTGGAACCATTGATATGGAATATCGAAATTTTAATCCCTTTCACACTTATAAAATGTCAAGCAAACTTAATAATTTCTCATTACCGTTTTAGCCAGGAGACCAAACTGATAGTTTGGTAACCCGCTAAAATAAACATTAAAAATCGAATGGAGAAAAATAAACAGCTCTGCAAGTTTAACTCAGTGGTTATTGAACAAGAGAGGTGCAAAAACTTGTTTGAATATACACATCTGTGAGGAGACATAAAGAAGAATAGTAGAAATCTACTATTCCCAAAAAACTGGTAATAAATACATTACAAGTGTTCTATGAAGAGAACATAAGATTGCTGCATAATTCAACATGAATGTGAAACAACATTAAACATTGTATAAGGTAAATGAAGGTTTCTGTAGGAACGCTAAGTCATATTCACTTTGTGAGTTTACATGCGCAAGGATGAATTATGATGTTGTTTGTCGTTGTCGCCGTTAGATGCTGTAAGAACTGATACCGGTGATACCACCGGCAGTGAGGAATTTCATTATGTCATAACATAGAGAAAGCTAGCGAATAGCTTCCTGATGCAAATGCAAGCTAGACTCCCTAAGCGGAGAAAAACTGATCTATTTAAGGAAATTGCTTGTCTCCTTTGCGATAGGTAGAAACTCTAAGCAATGTAAAATATGGCTCAGACTGTGATTACCAGCATGAAAGTCAAACTTCAAAAAGTAGTTAACCATTTAAGGATTTTAATAAACTTATACAGAAAAAGTAAGCATTATACTGTCCAGCATAAATAAAAGTCAACTTCATTATATTTTTTTCTGTAAAAACCTAATCTGACATTAAATGAGTCAACTTCCCATACGTCATTTTTCAGCAAAAAAAAATTTCTAAAAAAATTCTGGAAACGATCTACTCATGTAATTTATGCACCCCCCTAAAGTTTATTTTTGTTTTTGTGGAAAAAATTGTGTAAATTACATAGGTTTTTTATAGTATATGTGTGTGTCTATATATATATGTATGTGTGTGTGTGTATATATGTGTGTACATATATGCATGTGTGTGTATGTATATATATATATTTGTATGCAAAAAAATGTGTGTATATGTATATTTAGCTAAATGATAGAAAATTGAATGTATATTCTGTATTTAAAATCACTACAATTGTTTCAACACTAATCTTTACACCCATAGTACATTGGTGAAATATTGTGTAATCATTATTAACATGCATTCAAGGTGTAAAATGCTTCTCTTCAGGTAATTGTTTGAATAAATCCTTTAGTAAATCCTACCATCATTTCACCCAGCGTGAGAATGCATACACAAAGTGATGTCATTTCCAGTAGCTTACAGAGAAAACTAAACTTACATATATGTTTGTAAGTATGTATGTGTATATATGTGTGTGTGTATATCTATCTATCTATCTATATATATATATATATATATATATATATATATATATATATATATATATATGTATGTATGTATTTACATGTGCGTGTATAGGTCTTTGGTTTGTGTTAGCTATCACAATGAAGGGTCTGCACAGTAATTGCCTACATTAGGAACTATTGTGTTTTTTGTGTTATTTATGTTGTATATACAAAGTACCCTTTTAATTGTTGTTTCTTTGCTGTGTTAAGTGTAGCTAATCTTTGTGATGTGCATGTTGGTGAGAAGAGCTTTTCTCTGATTCATCACATTTTAGAAATGGATTGTCTAAGATCCCAGGTAAAATGTTACATGTATGCTTTCTAGAATATAAGAAATTCTAACGGTGAAACTTTCATTAAGTTTCTTCAGGTTTTTGGAGGACAATTGTGTAATGGTAGGCATTATATTCCGAACTGTTACTGCGTAGGATTTGCAAGAGTGCAAAGTGCAGAAACGGGAAATTGAGCATAGCAACAGACTAAAGCTTTCGCTTCAAATAAATTAGCACACACACTTACACACATAGAATGTGTGGAAAGATGCACAAAGGATTTTACTTGTAGAAAGTATAATTGTGGAATGGTGCAGTGATCTGATAAATACATACTCTAATTTACAGGTAGCAGAGTTCTGAAATTATGGTCAATTGAAGAACTTACTCAGCCAAATTTGAATGGTCTTTTAATTCCTTTCATTCTTTGCCATATGCTCTCCGCTGTTACTACACTGTACCATTCACTACAATTCTGAGCATCTGTTTATTAATCCTTTCATTATCATATTCCTACCCAGAATACACTGTATTTGTTTCAGATAATTTTGGAAATGATGAATTTAGTAAAATAACTTTCCTATCATTAAGCTGGTGTTTCGAACATATATTAACATGAAATATTGTTGAAAGGTTTTAAATTTAGATCACTTTAAGACAGGACATTTGCATCATTGAACTGTGGGCAGTCTCAGGCAGTTTGGTATCGAAAGTGTTAAAGATATATATTCCAGTTATATACTGGGGTAAATCAACTAACTGGATGTCACCTAGCTCACTCCTTCCCCTCTCATTCTTCTTGGCATTGTGCCAAATCAATAAATCAGTATTTTAATCTCTGATGAGGGAGGAGACTGAAATCTCTTCAATAATAGCCTCTCCCATCACACCCCAAAACAATAATACAATGTTATGTATTAATTAGCATATGTTGGAGAAGTATAAAATGTGTGTGTGTGTTTGTGTGTGTGCTGTGCGTCTGTGATTTGCTTCATTTCATTAACTATTAATGAATTTCCAAAAAAAGAAAAAAGCTAATAACAAAATAAAAAAACGAACAGTATTCATCTCTCTTCCTCTTTCACTTCTGTCTGCCTTAATACCGTCTATGTTTATATATTGTCTGTCTATCTATCTATCTATCTATCTATCTATCTATCTATCTATCTATCTATCTATCTATCTATCTATCTATCTATCTAGATCTCCTTATCTGATTATATCTTATCTCTCTGTATGTTGTCTCTGTCTTTCTCTGTATCATCTGTCTGTCCATAGAAACTATATGACCATGCATACACACACACAATGTGTGTGTGTGTGTGTCTATGGTTATGTATGTGTATCTGTGAACTTGTATGTATTTGTGCATATGTAAATATGTGTGTGTGTTTATGTATATATATTACATTATGCTAAAGGTAGAATGGAAATATCCCTAAGCTGGCTGTCTGGAACTTACCTTTCCTTCCTTTCTTTCTTTTCTTCCATCTGTCTTTTCCTCTTTTTTTTTTTTCTGTCTTGGTTTACTTTTTGGGGGAAAAAAAATGTGAGATAGACAGGAACGATGATGTTGATGGTGATGGTGATGGTGATATGTTGTTGGTTGTGGGAGTGATATTGGTGGTTGTGGGAGTAACGTTGGTGGTCGTGGGAGGAAGGTTGATGGTGTCTATTGTTTTTCGAGGATTGTGGTTGTTGCGTGTATATGTGCATATATGTATACACACACACACATACACACACACACACTTGCACATATATACATATATGTATGTGTGAATATGTATTTGTGGTGAAGACTCGATGTGCATGTTTGTATATACTTGTTTTTGTGTGTGTATGTATAGGTGTTTCCCTGCGTGTAATTTTCTCTGCATATTGATGTGTGTGTGTGTGTGTGTGTGTGTGTGTCTGTCTAGGTATGCATAGATAGCTCTAGGTTTATTTATATATGTAGTTACATATCCTTGTATGCATGCATGTGTGTATGTGTATATACATATGACTATATGCATTTAGTGTTGTTTATTTGTGTTTGCATGCATGCATGTATCTGTGTATGTATGTGTGTGTGTGTGTGTGTGTGTGTATGCTTGCAATGTTCCCAGTTACCGGTACTTCCTGTCTTGCTCCCATATATAATGTATGTTGTCTGGTGTATCTGTAATATATGTGTGAGGTATGATGTAATATATATGTAGAGAGGTACATAATGTATCGGTGAGAGGCACTGCTGCCACCATGTAATAAATTCAACTCATGTGATGTCATGTGATGTAATGTTTGGCCTGTACGCAGCAGCCTTGCTGCCTCTTATCCACTTGTCTGCATCAATGTCTTCTTTTGCTGTTTCCTCCTCCTCCTCCTCCTCCTCCTATCCCCCCTCTACACAGCTGCATTTTTGTTGTCTATCTATCTATCTATCTATCTATCTATCTATCTATCTATCTATCTATCTATCTCTCTGTTTGTCTATCTATCTCTCTGTCTGTCTGTCTATCTATCCATCTATCTGTCTATCTACCCTTCTATTTGTCTGTCTGTCTATCTGTCTGTCTATTTGTCTGTCTGTATGTCTATCTGTGTGTCTGTCTGTCTATCTGTCTGTCTGTCTGTCTATCAATCTATCTATCTGCCTATCTTCCCATCTGTCTGTTTGTCTATCTGTCTGTCTGTCTATCTGTCTGTCTGTCTGTCTATCTATCTGTCTGTCTGTCTAGCTACCTACCTACCTGTTTGTCTGTCTGTCTGTCTGTCTATCTATCTATCTATCTAGCTACCTAATTGTTTGTCTGTCTATCGATCTGACTTTTATCTATCACTCTTTCCATCCATGTTTGTCCATATGTATGTCTCTCTGTTTGTCTGACTATTCGTCTGTCTGTCTATCTCTCTCTTTCTGTCTGTCTCTATCTCTTTCTCTTTCTTTCTTTCTTTCTGTTTGTCTGTGCCTGTCTGTCTAGCTATCTGTTTATATCTGTTTATCTATCGACCTGTTTGTTTGTCTATTTGTCTGTCTGTCTATCTCTGTCTGCTTGCTTGTTTGTCTATCTAGCTGTCTATCTATTGCTTCTCAGTTTTTCTGTCTATCTTCCTGTTTGTCTATCTCATTGTCCTATCTCCCTGATTGTCTATCCATCTATCTGTATGTCTTTCTCTATTTGACTATCTTGCCATCCATATATCTGCCCATCTCTGTATTGTTGCCTATCCATTGATATTTGTCTGCCTGTCCAGCAATTAATATATATCTATCTGTCTATCCATACATATATTTACCTGTCTTGCCATTAACATATCTTAGAATTTACCTATTTTTTCAGCACTTACACACACACACACACACACACACACACACACACACGTGTAGCCATGTGGTTTCGGTTTCAGTCCCATTGTGTAGTACCTTGGGCAAGTGTCTTTTACTATAGCTTTTAACTGACATAAGTATTGTGAGTGGGTTCTGTAGATGGAAACTAACAGAAGCTCATATGTGTGCATGTGTGTGTGTGCATGCATGTTTGTGTCTCTTTGCTTTGCCTTGACACCATGCATCAGTAGCAAACAAGTGATATCTTTATACAAGCAGTGCTGTTTATTTTCAATCTTCCATGAAAACATGTCCAGTCTTGTGGAAACATTACCTTGCCTAGAAACAAGTGGAGGTTGGCAACAGGAAGGCCATCCAACCATAGGAAATCTGCCTTAACAAATTCTGCGCAAGAATCAAGAAGCGAATATTAAATGATGATGTATATATATATATATATACATACATACATTTTATATATATATATATATATATATATATATATATATATATATACATACATTTTTTATATATATATATATATATATATATATATATATATATATATATATATATATATATATATATAGAGAGAGAGAGAGAGAGATCTTTTACTTATTTCAGTCATTTCAATGTGGCCATTCTGGGGCACTGTGCTGAAGGGTTTAGTTGAGCAAACTGCCTCTGCTACTTATTTTACCTTTTTTTAAGTGTGGTACTTATTCTATTCATCTCTTTAGCCAAACCATTGAGTTCTATGAGATGTAAACAAGCCAACATTGGTCAAGTTATGGTGAAGGGGGAGACAAACGTAAAGCACTCACACACATACACACACAAAAGGCTTCCACACAGTTTCCACATCTCAAATTCACTCACAAGGCTTTGGTTGGCCTGGGGTTATTGCAGAAGACACCTTCCCATGATGAGATGCAGGACTGAACCTGAAATCATGTGGTTGCAAAGCGAGCTTCTTAGCCACAAAGCCAATACCTGTTTGTCCTGTTCCATTACCTACCAGTCTATATATGTGTCAAGAGTTTTGTCCATTTTTCAGTCTGCCTCTTTCTTTTTTACATTTATGCCATTTTTCTGGTGTCCATTCATCTGCCAGTATTTCTCTCCAGTTTTCTCTATCCACCTTCTCTCTCTCTTTCTGTATGTATGTATGTATATATATGTATATGTATTTCTATCTATCTTCTTCTTTCTCAGTCTTTCCATATACCTGGCAGTCTCTTGCTATGTCTGACAATCTCCGGTTTGTTTCATTCTCTGCATGCATCTATCTGTCTTTCTCCGCCAATATACTTTCCATGTCTCTTTTTCTCTCTGTCTGGTGATGTTGATTAAAAAGAAAATTCATTGAAACCATAAAGTCAAGTCTTCATTTACCTACTCACCACATACAGACTACATGTTAATGTTTGTTCTTTCTGTATTTCTATTGGTACCTTAATAGATTTTATCCCCTAAAAAATGGCAACTTCATTCCATCCATCTGAAGTTTCTACCTTTCCAACTTAAAACACTCTCTATCTCACCTCTTTTTCTTACCGTGTTCTAATCAAGATAACCTTTCCACAGGCTCTGTTTCTAGAATTCACTAACTTTCTTCAATTACAAACCTGCAAATACCCACAGTTATTATCAACCACATTGTTTTTACTCAGTCAGTGTTTTCACACTCTAGCAGAATATGGTGGAAGTGCTTGAGATCAGCCCTATTCTTTTGTCTTTAGATATACATATTGAAGAAAAAAAAAAAAGAAAGAAAAATCATCTGGTTCAGTCAGACAGAATACCTAAATTTCAGGCTTTGTGCCAATGTTAGAAACAATTATTTTTCAGTGAGTTGGCAGAATTGTTAGTGTGCTGGATGAAATGCTTAGTGGTATTTCACCCATTGCTACATTCTGAATTCAAATTCTGCTGAGGTCGACTTTGCCTTTCATCCTTTTGGGGTCCATAAATTGAGTACCAGTGAAACACTGAGGTCAATTGTAATCAGCTAGTCCTCTCCTGCCAAATTTCAAGCCTTGTACCTTTAATAGAAAGGATTATTTCTAACATACAGGTGGCGTGCTGGCAGAATCATTAGCATGCTGAGCAAAATGCTTCGTGATATTTTGTCCTTCTTTATGTTCTGAGTTGTAATTCCACCTAGGTCACCTATCCTTTCACAGTTGATAAATTAAGTACCAGAAGAGCCCTGGGGATGGTGTAATCAACTAGCTCCTTCCCATCAGAATTTCAGGTGCCTATAGTAAAAAGGGTTATTATTTTAAACACACGCTTAAGACTAGAGATTGTCAGGGGAAGGAACAGTTGATTATATCAACTTCAGCACTACACTGATACTTTATACTGTCAGCCCCAAAAGGACAAAAAGCGAAGCTGATATCAGTGAGATTTAAATGAAGAAACTGAGAGGTTTGCCATATCTATATACATGTGTGTGTGTGTATGTGTGTCTTGGTGTTTGTGTTTGTCTCCCTGTCACCACTTGACAATCAGTGCTGGTTTGTTTACATTCCTCTTAGTTGTTTGACTAAATCATTCAAGGTAGTGCCTCTGTATGGCTACAATCCAATGACTGAAAGATAAGATAATAATAATAATAATAATAATAATGATAATAATAATCCTTTCTACTATAGGCACAAGGCCTGAAATTTGAGGGAGAGGGATAGTCGATTACATCAATTCCAGTACTCAACTGGTACTTGATTTATTGACCCTGAATTTGAACTCAGAATGTAATGGCGGACAAAATACTGCTAAGCATTTTGCCTGGCATGCTAACAATTCTGCCAGCTCGCCGCCTTAATAATAATAATAATAATAATAATAATAATAATAATAATAATAATAATGGTTTCAATATTCTTTTGCACAAGGCCAGTAGTTTCAGGGAGAGTGGTTTAGTCATTTGCATCAATCCCAGTACTGACCTGGTACTTATTTTATTGACTATCAAAAGATGAAAGGCAAAGTTGACCTCAGTGGTATTTAAACTGAGAGTGTAGAGAGCTGGAAGAAATGCTGCCAAGCATTTTGACCAATTCATTAATAATTCTGCCATCTTGTTACCTTAATAACAATAAGAATAATTTCATTTTTATTTACCACAAGGCCCCATTCATTCATACAATATGTTAGAAAAATGGTTTACTTAGCATGTGATGATATACAAACAAAAAAAAGAATGAGAAATGAGGTAAAAACATTATATATTGAAACACTAAAAAATTGTTGATATAAACGCAAACTACACAAAATAGATATCTACAAATGAAGGCACTCCAATCATGCACAGAAGAACTGCATCCAAAGTTAAATCTTAAACTCCACGATTCTAATCGCACTCCATCTTCATGTGTTTTTCACCCAAGTACTGAAAATTAGCTTGTCTTCCAAAAAACACTTGTGAGCAACTTGAGTGTTGGAGTGGGCAAGCAGGGGCTCATGCTCCCATGGTGGTTAAGCTGTAACACTTTGTGATGCTTTAAGTTGATGCTCACAAATAGTCTGCCCCATTAACATATCTACATATGTATCTTTCCATCGGAGTCTATTTTTTTGCCAATCTGCACTTTTTGTTAATTGCTCTTGCAATTTGTTTAAATTTTTTCTCCGCTGGTTGGTCACTATTCAAAGTTTTGTGGACTTCATAACTACCGAGGTGATGTGTGCTTCTTTGTGCATTCTGCTTACTTTTTGTTTGATGTCGTTTATTTTCTCAAGTTTAACACCTCAGTTCATTCTCTATACCCTCTTCATTGTTGCAAGATGATAGAGTGCTACTATTTGTTGTAGTTGGGTGGAGGATACCTGATTATTGGCTACTAGCACTTGAATGATGCACCTGTGTCTAATAGTTAGTTACTGTTGTAGCTTGTGTGTGTGGGTGTGTGTTAATTTTTTAAAAATGTTTTTGCTTTTCCAGCTCCTAATTGGGCAGAAAACCTCTAAAGTGGCTCTTACTGCTAATGGTATGGTATAACAGGTGATCTTTGTGCCCCACACCACCAGTGTTATCACATTTTTATATGTAGCCACAATAAGATACAGTTTGGGAATGTTCTGAGATCTTTGGAGGTCATCAGGGTTTGTATGTCCATGTTGAATGCAGATCCCACTCAACCACATGTCACTCAGTGTTGCCCTAGTGCTTACCACCTGTTGGTTCTGTACCACAACAATGATGATAATGGGCCAATGTTCAGCATTATCACCAGTGTATCTTGCTGTGACTCATGATATATCATTTCATGCATTATGACAAGCCTGTGGGCAGTTATGCAATTCACAAGCTTTGCCTGTTCTCTTGCTTCCTCCTCAATTTTCAAAGAATGTGCACACAATTCCTATGCTCTACTCCAGTTGATAGAACTGCAACGTTTCACACATTGGTCAGGGTGTTTTTCTTAACCTTTTAGCATTCAGATTACTCTGTCAAATGTAATGTATATTTAATCACATTGTCTTAAATTAATCATACATTATCTTGGAGACTTGAAATTTCAATGATGTAATTGTTTATCTCCAAAATGACATTGTAGGGTTGGTGTGAAAAGCCATGTCTGGCTGGTTTACTCTTTTACTCTTTTACTTGTTTCAGTCATTTGACTGCGGCCATGCTGGAGCACCGCCTTTGAACATAAAATAGGTAGAATATTTGACCTGTTTGAATGCTAAATGCTTAAATATCCTGTTGTGTCTAGGGGGAGTCATTACACCAATAGTAGGTTAACTGTTCCTCTGATAGTGTATTAAAAGCTTCTCTGTTTTTGTTGAGGCTGAAGTATATCATTTTCCTCATTACTCTTTTTTCAATGAAATCATCAGACAAAGAAGCAGAACTGTTTGTAAAAGACCTGTCCCATGTATTCCTTAAGGAGGGCTAACTCATAGTATTTCTCTCTGTCTCGTAACACTAGCAAAGCTGTTGTTATTATTGCTTCTATTGTTAAAATTTTTCTATTTGTGTGTGTTGCAGTACAAAAGAGTATATTAATGTATGCATTCATTTGCAATTGTCATACTTATTAAGGTATTAATGTCTCTGTTTGTAATTATGTATTAGGGTTAAGGTTAGTTTGTTTAATTGTCATATTTTTTGTTTCTTATTTTCATTTTATTTTTTAAAATAGTCTGTTTTTGATTTCATAATTTTAAAATATTTCCTCAAAATTCATGGGAATGTATATGCTACTACTACCTTTGCAGAGAAAGAAGCCATATTGAAACACACATAATGTATGCCTATAAAGTATAGTAAAAAAAAATGTCAAGGACGTACCCTATTTTACTCTCCCAGGGTAAATAAAGTGGACAATGATATGTTCCAGAGTTGTTGGTAAAATAATCCAAAGAAAAAGAAAATTTTTCACTCAGTGAAATTTGGTAATGATCTAAATTCATTAGAGTGAGTCTAAAGACGTGTGCAAGATATAGCAGCTAAATTTTTGACATCTAGTGATAGTCTTAAACAGTTGTCACTATCATGCAAGGTGTGTTCTCTATTTCTAGTCTTCTGTGAAAATATGTTTGGTTATGGAGAAATATTAGCTTACTTTGAAATAGATAGGTAGAGGTTGGCAACAGGAAGGACATCCAGTTGTAGAAAATTCACCTCAACAAATTCCATCCAACCCTTACAAGCATTGAAAAGTGGACATTAAAGTGATGATGTCACATACTCGTGTGTGTGTGTGTGTGTGTGTGGAGGGCACAGGCATAGTTATGTGTTTAAGAAGTTGTGGGTTCAGTCCCACTGCTCTGTACCTTGGTGTTTTCTACTATAGGCTCATTTGGCCAAATCCTTGTGAGTGAATTTGGTAGATGTAAACTGAAAGGAGCTCCTCGTGTGTGTGTGTGTGTGTATCATACATTTGTACTGTATGATAATCACAAAGTTATGAATAATGTCACATCTCTTGTCAACATCATCTGTTTCCTTTGTGTCTTCCAGCTGTAAGACAATGCTTTTGAGAATAGTATTGACATCAAGAAGGGCATCTAACCATAAACTACTGCCTCAAAAATATACTAGCCAACCCATATTAGTATTCAAAAAACAGTTGTAAAAAAACCCATCATGATGATAATGATGATGAAGGTAAAATGTTGAAATATGTATATGTTCCAAAGCACTCACCTCAGGTAAAATGGAATACCTGACAAAATTTTTAATGTCCTTTAACACTGACAAATGCCTTCTTGCTATGAAATTACAAATGAAATCTAGGAGTGCAGACATCCAGTCATACCAGTTTTAGTCATGGGTCACGTGTGGGCAGTAGATAGAAGGGAAGGAGGATGAGATAGAGGGAGAGAGAGAGAGAGAGTGACAGAGTGAATAGGGAAGGAAGGGAAAGAGAAAGTCTACAGTTATGAGTGAGAGGACGAGCGAGTGGAAGAGAGGAAGTTGGGATGCTAGAAAAAGAAGTATGAGGACGGGAGAGAAAGAAAGAAGATAGGGGACCAACATCCTGAGTCTGGTCCTTACCACTTCATCCCATGTCTTTCAGGGTCTTCCTCTTCTGCGGGTACCATCCACTTTCAGTAATTGGCACTCCTTCATTCATACGCATCACATGTCCAAATCAACATAGTCTTCTCTCTTGCATGCTGCATTTGGTTCCTCTTATGCCCAATTTTTCTCTCTATACATTTGCACTTTGTTGTACATGCATACTGATGTTGCACATCCAACAGAGCATACTACTTTCATTTCTCTTCAGTCTACGCATGTCTTCTGCATTCAGAGCCCATGTCTCACTACCATGGAGTATAGCCGTTCATACAGTCTAACCTCCACTCTGAGAGAGAGTCCTTTTGTTGCCAACAGAGGTAATGGTTCTCTGAACTTCCTCCACCATTGCTAATTTGGTCACCTACACAACAGAACCTATCTGCTACCTGAAGAGAACCTTCTGAGTGTTTGAGAGAGACTAAGTCCTGTGTGCTCTTAGTGCTTATTGTTCCTGCACATCTGCCACATATGAAGACAACTTTATCTGTTAATCTTCCTGTGATTCCAATGCACCTCTTATGTGTCCATAGCTTACACTGAGTGCAATGAGGGGAATGACTTCCAACTCCTTTCCTACATATTGAAAAGAGTTGGAAGTAGTATATATATATATGGGTTGAACCCCCAACCCCTAACTCTCTCACGCTATATATATATATATATATATGATGGGCTTCTTTCAGTTTCTGTCTGCTAAATCCACTCGCAAGGCTTTTGTCAGTCCAAGGCTATAGCAGAAGGCACTTTCCCAAGGTACCATGCAGTGAGACTGAACCTGGAACCATGTGGTTGGGAAGCAAGCTTCTAACCACACAGCCATGCCTGCTAATTTTTTCCTCTAATGCCTTTCCTTGTTTCGCTGCTGGTCTTGTGCCCTGTGCGAACGCCAATGTTTTCAGGAACTTTGCATGCTCCTTGAAATCCTTCATGCTGTTTATTGAAAAGGAATTGTCAGGAACATTCTTTATATGTATCATCATACTTCCTTTGGACCTCTGTGTGTGTCTACATTATATATACATACATATATATGCACATATATATATATATATATATATATATACATACTTTTATTCTTTTACTTGTTTCAGTCATTTGACTGCAGCCATGCTGGAGTACTGCCTTTAGTTGAGCAAATCGACCCCACAACTTATTCTTTGTAAGCCTAGTACTTATTCTATCAGTCTCTTTTGCAAAACCGCTAAGTTACGGGGACGCAAACACACCAGCATCAGTTGTCAAGCGATGGTGGGCGGACAGACACAAAAACACACACACACACACACACACACACACACACACACACACACAACGGGCTTCTTTCAGTTTCTATCTACCAAATCCACTCACAAGGCTTTGGTTGGCCCAAGGCTATAGTAGAAGACACTTGCCCTAGGTGCCACATAATGAGACTGAACCCAGATCCATAGGAATTAGGAAGGGCATCCAGTTGTAGAAACCATGCCAAATCAGACTGGAAATTGTTGCTGCTCTCAGAGTTTACCAGTTCCAGTCAAATTGTCTTACCCATGCCAGCATGGAAAGCAGACGCTATACGATGATGATAATATATACAAACATATATATGTATAAAATTCAGGTAATATTATGTCTGATAATGTAAAACGTATATGATTAGCGCTCAGGTTGACCTGTTGCCTGGACTTACTATATCACTGTTCAGGTAGAATACCAGATATACCATTCAACATTCCCCAACTGATCTTTTATCGACTTCTTGTGATCTAAACTCCTGTAACATTCAGTTCCATCCCCATGTTGTGTCAATGCTTAAATATATAAATGTCATAATCTAACCTGATACCAGTTTGACTGTGTAGACTTCAATACTATTATATACATACACACTCATATATATACATACACACATATATATACATAGACGTAGATACACACACAGACTCACATTTGTGTGTGTATATGCATGTATTTGTATGTATATGTGCATTTGTGTCTGCTGCATCCTCGTGATTAATTTTCACTCTCTTTCTCTCTCTCTCTCTCTCTTTTACTCACCTCTCTCCCTCTTTCTCTACCCACTCCTTTCTCACTACTACTGTATTCTTTTTGTTATAAAAGAGTCTGCCATATCTGATTTTTCATTATTTGCATGTCTGTCTGCCTGCCCTCGTGATTTATTCCTTTTTCTCCCTCCTTCTTCGTTTATGTTGCACACATACACACAATCTCACACATGCACACATACACACGCATGCACACACGTGTCTGTCTCTGCATGTGCTTAATTGCTTGTATGTTTCTTTTTAAAGCATGTGTGGTTGTGGGTGTGCTGTGTAGGTGTGACTGTCTGCACCCACCTGATTTGTTTTTCTATGTGAAGAAGGTATCTGTGCTTTTACTTTGTTGTGTTACATGCGTGCAGTTGTATGTATGCTTATGCAAGTGTACATGTCTGTGAGTTTTTATGTTGTGCTTGTGTTTTTTGTTTCCCTGAAATTCTGGATATCTGTATGTGTGTGCATGAGTGCATCTACATTTCATCTCACTGTATGTGTATGTATACATACATATACATACATACATACATACATACATACATACATACATACATACATACATACATATATATATATATATATATATATATATATATATATATATATATATATATATATATATATATATATATATATATATATATATATATATATGTTTGTCTATCTGTCTGTCTGTCTGTCTATCTCTCTCTCTCTCTCTATATATATATATATACATATATACACACACACACACACACACACACACACGTATATACATATACATGCAATCTTCATTTTCCTTGCATGTATATATGTACATCTTCACTCCATCCATGAGTATATGTGCATGTCTGTATGTATACATTCAAACATACGTACATATGTGTGTATGTGTATATGTATATATAAATATACAGATAGACAGACAGACAAATCAGATTGGAGCCTGGTGTAGCCATCTGGTTTCACCAGTCCTCAGTCAAATCGTCCAACCCATGCTAACAAGGAAGGCAGACGTTAAATGATGATGATGATGACAGATAGACAGACAGACAGACAGACAGACAGATAGATTATCTTCATTTTTTCATTCTGTGTATATATGTATATCTTCATTCCATCCATGTGTGTCTGCTATCAGCTTACCTTGCAGTATACAACAGAAATTTGTTGATCAGCTGTCTCTGATTTCTGTTTGGGTCCCTGACAAGATTATTGTGGCAGTGAAGACATGTTGGTAGTGATGAGCTGCAAAAGGGGTAGTAGTTATGGTATGGTGGTGTGTTGTGGATGTGGTAGTGATAGGGAAGTGTGGAAAAGTGTTGGCAGCAGTGCATCTTTGGGTTTTCTATGTAGATGTTGATGGAATTTTAATGAATGTATATTTGAGTCTGTTTATGTCAGTGTGTGTGCGTGTGTGTGTGTGTCTTTTATCTTGTTCCAATCATTAGACTGCAGCCATGCTGAGGCACCACCTTGAAGAATTTAATTTTATGTTAAGTCTGGTTCTTATTTTATCTGTCTTTTTGCTGAACCACTAAGTTATGGGGACATAAACATACCAACACCAGTTTTCAAGCGTGGGAGAGGGACAAACACAGACAGAAAGATGCACACACACATATTTGTATACATATATACAACGGGTTTCTTTCAGTTTCTGTTTAGCAAATCCACACACAAAGCTTTAGTCAGCACTAGGCTATAGCAGAAACACTTGTCCAAGGTGCCATGCAGTGGGTGAACCCAGAACCATGTGGTTTGGAAGCAAGTTTTTTATCACACAGCCACACCTGTGCCTATATGCACACACACGTACCACCACCACCACCACCATCATCATCATTATTTAACATCTGTTCTCCATGCTGACATGGGTTAGACAGTTTGATGGGAACTGGCAAGGCAAATGCCACACCAGGTTCCATAGTCTGTTTTTGCTTGGTTTCTACAGCTGGATGCCCTTCCTAACACCAACTACTTTATAGTGTGTACTGGGTGCTTTTTATGTGGTACCAGCACCAACACCAATACTTTTTGTGTGGTTCATTGGTTTTAGGATATCAACTCTGTTGTGGTGGGCAATGCAACCAGCCATTTTATAGAATATATGGGGGACATTTTATTCTGCCACTGACACTAGAGATTGTCTGTTTTTCATGTGTGCACACATCTGAATATGTTTATGTTCAAAATCACACACACACACAAGTTGATAGTCCAGTATTACTCACATATACACTCTGCATGTGTGTGTATATGTATATATATATATATATATATATATAAAATTTAGAGGTAATACTTGACAATTGTAAGCACCTGTGTATGCCAGCTAGTGGTTGCGGTGAAAGAATAAATTGTAAATCCAAAAAATAACAACAAAAATACAAAGGATTCTGCGGTACACATGTTTCAAGCTTTATATGTGTATAATTTACAATATAAAGCTATCCTCAGCCGCAAAATTATTTCTCTCCCAGGAAATTATACCACATCGGCGTTAAAGTAGGAAGAAAGGTGTGATGTAAGAGGTGAAGATCCTTTCGGTATTCTGTATAGTACTATACCTCATATAATTCTCCACCCACACATAATCTCTCCGGTCCTCCGAAAACCTTCCATACCTTGCCACGATTCACTGAATCGTGGCAAGGTATAATTTCCTGGGAGAGAAATAATTTTGCGGCTGAGGATAGCTCTATATTGTAAATTATACACATATAAAGCTTGAAACACGTGTACCGTGGAATCCTTTGTAGTTTTGTTGTTATTTTTTGGATTTACAATTTATATATATATATATATATATATATATATATTATTGGCTAAACTGGCAATATGACCATCCCCAAGTACAACAACATATATATAAATATATATATATATATATATAAATATGCAGTCCAGTATTGTAATATACAGTCATAGTCACCTGTTTTATATAGCACCTTCACAACTCTTTCTTGCCAGCAAGTATGACTTAGTAATATGTACTATGCCTTCATTAACCCTTAAATAGTGGACATCATCAATTGACGTTTCAAAAATTTTACATGGATACAGCCATCACTAGTTGGTGCCTTGAGTGTCCACTTCTACAAAATGCACATAGGTGTAAGTGGCCCTTATCAATGAAAGAAATCAAGTTGCAAATGGAAGATTTATACAGTGATAAAGAAGTTTTTTTTGCTAATTTTCCTTTATCATCAGATGAGGTAGATGATGATGATGATGCCAAGGATGATGATAATGATGACGTTCTAGATAGCACAGAAGAAAATGATTCTTCAATTAACTCTGGATGGAAAATATGCCACAATATTTCTCCATTTCTGCATTTCTTTGATAATAATGTGGGAATCTCAAATGAATCTATGCTTACATCAGATGCAAAGGAAAGTGAATATTTTACAGCACTTTCAGATGAGATGATAGATTTTCATTGTTTTTTGCATATTTAAAGTGAAAATAAGTAAAAAAAAAAATGATTTTTGTGTTTTGCCCATTTAGCTCAACATATTCCATGCAATCCTTTGGTTTAGGGTGCCTTTGTAGTTGCAAACTAGACACAGATGTCAGTTTAAACTTCCTATCTTTGACCAAGCAGCACATTTAGGATGAGGCAACTGGAGGAAGAGAGGGCTGTACTTGCACTTGGCTGGCAGTTATTTCAGCTGGAGCAATGATAAATGAAGTTTCTTGCTCAAGAATGCAATGTGCTGTCCAGTCCAGCAATTGAACTCACAACTTCAATCCAACACCCTAACCATACAGACACACACACACACACACACATGCTCAGCATTATACACACAGCTACACTGTCCATTCCAATATTATACATACACACTTAGTGTTACACACACACACACACACACACACAGTGTTTCGCAGTCTAGTCCATTGTCTGTCTTTCTGTCTCTCTCTGTTTCTCTTGTGCACACACATACACACACACACACAGTGTTATACAAACACATACATAACTATACAGTCCTGTGTTACACGAAAACTGTGAGGTGTGTAAGAAACTACTTGAAATTGTTTGTTAAACAGCTTCATTACTGGTGATAGCTTAATGATGTTACATAGTAGTACATCTGTTATTGTTGCTGCTCTTCTAGCAGCTGCTGCTGCTGCTGCTGCTATTACTACTACTACTACTACTACTACTACTACTACTACTACTGCTGCTGCTGCTGCTGCTGCTGTTGTTGTTGTTGTTGCTATAGTTACCACCACCACCACCACTGCAGCTGCAACTACTAATTGCTTTGTTTTTACCAGTCTCACTAATTTCTTTGCTGACCTTAGTCTACTAAAATCACTGTTGATGGACTGTCATTGTAATTATCATCTTTGAAAGAGGCTACTACTGCTTGTGCTCCTCCCCCTCCTCCTCAAGCAACTAAAGAATCTTCCTCCTTATCAATGCTACCACACCAAACCAGCATCAGTAGTTATGCTGTGAAAAAATATGGTGGACTGGTGGTGGTTAGATGAAACCCTTAAGGTCATCAAATAGTCACTTTAGTATCATTTGACCAAAAAAAAAAAAAAAAAATGTACACCACTATGATCACCTACCATTAGTTATATGCTAACTAACGAGGAAGTTTCTCTGCAGACATTTGATTTGCTAGGAATAGCAAGAACTCCTTCAAATCACACCTTATCATCTTATGAAAGGAAAGACAGTGCGGTAGTCTTTGGTGTCTTCCATAAAGTTGCTAAATTTGAGTCTCGCATACTTGAGACTGTAGTTCTGGATGTTACTGCAAGTTCTTTAGCCTTGTTTACCCATATTAAGATCATTCTCTTCTATCATTTTGAGAACTTTGTTCATATATCTTCATTGGTATAATCTCTTTCAGACTCCAATTTTATCTTCATTTATTGGTTGGATTGGAAGGTAACATTGGATTACAAGAACTTGTACTTTATTTTGCCATCATTACTGACAAGTTATAACCAACTAGGTTGATCTGTTGCATTGTCCAAAATTAGTATTACTTTTACCTCATTAGCAGAAACTTTGAGGACATCTTCCCGGTATTTAAGCATCACAGGAATGAAATATGAGAAAGAAAAAAAATCCAGTTGCTCAAGATGTACATGATGGACCATAATTTGTTTGGAAAGGTAATAATGCATAAGCAGCTGGCCTTTGAAATTCACAGATGTGCCGACTTCATTGTTATCACTAACTCAAAGAGCACCATCTTTGTTTGCACTACACAAAACTGTAAACATACTTAAATACTTAAAAGCTCAGGTATTCTTGGGTAGTGGCCACTGGTATGGTCCAGTATCATCGTCAGGGAAGTTAGGAGCCTTTCCTGCATTTAAGTCATTTAACCTCTTCAAGAATGGTTTAAATTTCTTTGGATGATGTGCTCCATGCTTCATTGTGGGTATTTTTATTACCTATTCTATGGCTCTAGACGGAACATACACAAGACTTCTGAGAGCAGCATTTAACATTAAATGGCAGTTCAGATACAACAAACCGGTTATTTATGATGATCTTCCAAGAGTTACCTCTGCTATAATGGAAAGAAAACTGAGATTCTGTGGACACTGCTTTTGTAGCAAGGATGAAGTAGTGAGCTAAATGCTGATGTGAGAACCAACACACTGAAAGCAACCTGAGGGGGTCATCCTGCTAGGACATTTATTGACAAACTGGTTAAAAATTCCAGTCTATTGAAGAGCTGCCTACCAAGAGCAGTGCAGGTTAAATAATTCTGGAGACTAGCGGTTGATAATATTCATGTGTAAATGAAACAGTATTGTTATTTATTAATAAGGCTGTGAGCTGGCAGAACTGTTAGCATGCTGGATGAAATGCTTAGCGTTATTATGCCTGTTGCTCTGATCTGAGTTCAAATTCCGCCGAGGTCGATTTTGCCTTTCATCCTTTCGGGGTCAATAAAATTAGTACCAATTGAAGACAGATCGATGTAATCAACTCATCCCCTCCCCAAAAATTGCTGCCTTTGTGGCAAAATTTGAAACCATCATTATTATTTATTATTATTAAAGACGTCACACAGTATCCAATATCATGATGTTGATTGAAGATATTATGTCTACTGGGGGTTTGTACTGTCTGTCAAGCCACAACAAGGACCTCAAACTGACATTACTTTAACGCAATATGCATGCATTTCCAAGTAATGCTGATTTTTGCAATACACTTAGATTGTAGGGTATTTCTAAAGTTCCCAGATGTTTCTTCAGGTTGGGTGGTATTGAACCTAATGCTCCAATGACATATCATCATCATCATCATCATCATCATCATCATCATCATCATTATTATTTTTATTATTATTATTATTATTAGTAGTAGTAGTATATTCCATGGCAATTTCTAAATCACTACAATCCCCTCCTAGTTTCAGCATTCTTGATAGCCATATACTTAGCTTGGCAGCAGTGCAGTACTTGGAATTTTTGCATCTTGGAATGGTGTTACTACAATATCATTGGTGAATAAGAATCATTTTGTCATAACCTTCTCAGGATTATCTTTTGCAATTCTTATATGTTTCCTTGCCCCAGCAGCTAATGATTTAGAATTTACATCAGTATCCTATTTCAAAGAAAATTTAATGGGCTTGTCTTTAGCCTTGTGTCTGCCCCAAACTTCACTTTTTATCATCATACTTCTCACAAACTCTTTACTCTGAAGCACTGGCTTCTGTCTTACTTTTATAAGACGTAGTTTCTAGTTGGCAAATAGTCACATGTTTCGTGTTTAGATTATTCCTCTCACTTGAGTACCTGATCTAAAATACAAGGCTGAAAGATGCATTTTCACTGAAATATGAAAAAATACTGAGAAACATAAATTATGTTGCATATGGTGGTTATTATTACAATGTGCACTGTGTTACTACACTGAATCTACTAGTCTTGCATAGTAATATTATTCAATAATAAACATTAACTTGAAGCTGTTTTGACCTAACTTAATTTTTGTTTCTTAGCATGTATTAAATTTCAAAGCAAATTGTGGCCAGATTGTATCACATTACCCCAAAACATATATTATTATTAAAAATGGTCAGTTTCATGTAATGAATTTTCAACAAACTTTTATATAAAATGTAGTGTTTATTGAAAGGGAGTGTGAGAGCTAATAAGAAAAATCTAAGTCTTATACAAGTAACATATTGAATATAAAGAAAGAGAATCTAGGAGAGGAAAGCAATACCTGAATTCAAAATATAAATTAACTCTGCTACTAGTGATGACAGCAGGTGCAATGATGATGATAATATTGAAATATCTCCAAAAACTTATAAGGAAACTAAGTTGTGTTGTTTTGGTGGTTATTTATCATGATGTGCACTATGTTACCATTCTGAACCTACACATCTTGCACAAGTATTGCTTAAAAATAAATGTGCAATCTCCAACAGAGGATGATAATGATACCAACAGTTATGGTGTGATACTGTAAACAGTTATGGTGATGATATCAATAATGATTATGATAATGATGATAATTTGCTGTGAACTGCAATTGTGATGGTGATAATGATACATCATCAACAGTTATGGTGATTGTGACAATGATATCAGTTACGGTGGAGGTGGTGATAATGATATCAGTAGTTATTATATCATATATTAGTAGTTGTAATAAGGTCATACTTTCAATTCCACATGTCTCAAATCACCAAGCAATCAGGAAGGGGCTACCAAATCATATTAATGCTGAGATAAACTGGTGTCATATCAAGTGGCAGATTTGTAAGCATTGGCCCATGACATTTAGTTGTTGTTCCAGAGGCATTCACATTTACCTATAGACATCCAGACACACCATCTTCTTCAGAACAATACTATAGAAAAAAAAAAAAAAAAAAAAAAAAAAAATATTCTTCATCCCCCATCTAATCAAACAACAGATTGCATTGTTGAGCCAATGAATCAGCATGTATGCTAGAAATAGCAGTCAAATCCCCTTCAGCTCACATCTTATCAGCTTTTAAAAAAAGGACATTAGATAATATAGTCTAAAAAGATGGATTGGTCATGATTGGAACCCCTTTGATTATAGTTCTTCTCAGTGATGATCAGGAGCTTGACAAGAACAGCAACAAACAAACCTGGCAAGAGAAAGTTGTGATTTGATCCCAGCAGCCTTGCTGCATACTTTATTGGTCAACTACTGCATACAGAAACAACATGACTAACTTAGGCTACAAACTCAAAAGTTCAGCTGTGTATTCCAGCAATACTCTTAATTCTACATGCGTAACTGCCAAAAGGTATCCAGCAGATGATCAGAGGATGCTGTTTGAGACACACTGGTCTCTTATCAGTTAAAGATTTCACAGGTGTAGCTGTGTGGTAAGCAGCTTGCTCCCCAACCACATGGTTTTGGTTTCAGTCTCACTGGGTGGCATCTTGAGTGTCTTCTGTTATAACCACAGGCTGATGAAAGTAGTGTGAGTGGATTTAGTAGAATGAAACTGAAAGAAGCATGTGGTGTGTGTGTGTGTGTGTGTGTGTGTGTGTGTGTTGCTGTCCTCTTGCCTGGAAACAAGTGAGGGTTGGCAAGGGAAAGGGTAGCCAGCCTTAGAAAATCTACCTCAGTAAACTCTGCCTGACCCATGTAAGCATGGAAAAGTGGGTGTTAAACCAGTGATGATGATCTCATCTGCTTAAAGCCATAAAACTGGAGCTAAGTACTGATCCTTGGGTAAAAACAAAACAAAGCAAGCAAATTGTTGCTGGGCCCCAGAGACATTTTAATCAATGTGAGGTGGGAAAATGTGCTATAGCTCTAGTTTTGGCTGAAACATGTTAGATGTGATATTGTTAGAATTAAAGTTTGCTTCCAAATCAGATTGGTTGGTTGTCTTAAAATTGTAGGTCTCTTCTGATTAGCAACTAGTTGGAATCTTTAGCGTAACAGATAGTATGCCTTGTTGTGTTTGTTCTGATTCTTTACATTGTAGCCTATTTGGGTTGGTAGGCTTAATCTGTTGCCTGGTTTAACATCACCACTTGGTCCTTGAGGGACTTCAGCAGAGCCCACTCTGCTGCAGGCATTTGGCCTCGGTCCTTCTTTCTTTACCAACAGTGTCATGGGCCATGAAAAGGAGCATTGATATGGTCATTCAATCTGACAAAGCACCTAACATCTGAGAAGAAGAAAATATTAATGTCAAGTTTAAAGCCGTCATCTACTGTAGAAATGCTGTTGATAAAGATGCTTTAACATAGTCACATGAGTCCACCCAATATGGCACCCAAAATCTTCTGTCTACAATAAAGTTTGTGGAGGCGCAATGGCCCAGTGGTTAGGGCAATGGACTTGCTGTCGGAGGATCATGGTTTTGATTCCCAGACCAGGCATTGTGTGTGTTTATTGAGCGAAAACACCTAAAAGCTCCATGAGGCTCTGACAGGGGGTGGTGGTGACCCCTGTTGTACTCTTTCGTCACAACTTTCTCTCACTCTTTCTTCCTGTTTCTTGAGTAATGCTGCGATGGACTGGCGTCCCGTCCAGCTGGGGGGAGCACATACACCATAGAAACCGAGAATAAAAACAAAAAAAAAAGCAATAAAGTTTGTCCAATCTTAAAATATCTTAAGTCGTTTTTAAAAAAAAATAAACACTACCCCACCCCACTAAATCAAGCACAGCTTCCTCAGTGATATACATTGAATAACTTGAGTTAGAATTCTAATCCTAACACAGTGAATGTGACTTAAACTGACACTGCACACATATTTGCATGTGGTGCATATTTGTAGGCTGAAGCTGCTAAGTGTTTTGATCAGCAGTCTCTGTGACATCGGTTTTTGTTCACTTAAAGCTGATTAGGACCTCTCAGCAGAAGTTAACAACAACAATAGTTTTTAGACCAACACTGCAGACTAGCTAACTGGTGTCTTAATTTAACACAGCATTGATGCTGCACTAATTGTTACCTATGGTATTAACTTGCTGAGTTGCTGCACTTACTGATTAGCAACACTGGTGTGCATTTGTAAATGGTTGAAGTCTTTAAGATGCTATTTGTTTATGCTTTTGTTGATGATTGTGATTATGGTGGTGCTGATTATGATGTAGGTGGAAATGCTGACGGTGGTGGTGGTGGTGGTGGTGGTGGTGGTGGTGGTGGTTATGTTATTATTGCTGTTAAGCTTTTTTTGTTGTGATTGCATACATAGATGCACATGTGCAAGCATAAGCATTCATGCAGATACACATTCACATACTTCATGCATACAATCACATTTATACACAACTGTGCACATGCACATGTTTTACATATACAGTTATACACTTTTAGATGCAGACATGTTCTTACACTTTATGCCCATGGTAGAGACTCCTATGTGGTGGCTCAACCTGTTAAAGTGGTTAATCTCCTTCAAATGATATCCTATCGTCTTTAAAGGTAAGACATAGGATGATATCACCTTAGATACAATGCAACAAAATAACGAAAAAAAGGAAAAGGCGAAAAACCACAGAATGGGCACAGAATGCTTTTCATTGTAGACCTCCTCAATTCGGGTTGACCATTCACATGGAAATACTATACATGAAAAAAAAAAAACAAAAACAAAAAAACCTGTTGTAGCTGTACATGAAAAAAGAAAGAAAGATGCAGACATATACATATACCCACATAGTTTTCTGCAACTAATGTTGCATATACACATTATCATTTGTAGTGCCTAACCATTCTGATCTGAAAATGGTTGATGTTTGGCTGTCATTTAAAGTGTGAGTCAATTCATATCATAAGTCATTAGAGAGCTCTAATGTTCTTTTTAATGACTCTGTTGAGGATAATAGTGGTGGTGGTGGTGTGTGTACACACACACACACACACACATTTGTGTAACTGTTACTGTATATCTTGCATTACATTCATATATTAAGATGCTGCAATTAAATGGTATTAGTGCCAATAGAAATGTCTTAGCTCTACATTGCCCCACTTCATCTGGTTGTCTAGAGATGTATAGGTATCAGATCATCTGCCAGTGTTGCTTGACAAAAGCATGGATGTCATTCTATTTCATTAGGTTACAAGTGATAAGAGCTGTAGAACAAGAAGGATGCTCCAGAGAAGGGCCAAGCCTAATGAATCAGCTTCACTTCACAGATATGTGGAGACAGCTTCTGATAACTTTATTATCTTTTAATGGTATGGCTGTTCCAGCATATTTCCTTTGCCATCCTCCAGGGCAATGCCTTTTCCATTTTGTCTGCTGGGAAATGTGATGGTCTGAATTATAGGCGGGTTGGTATCAAAAGGGTTAAACTCATACATGACAAGTTAGGAACCACACCAGAGTTTAAGCCTTTTAATATGTGCATGCATGTCTTCCTCCCTTTATAGACATCTGAGCTTCGGCATCCTGTAGGGAAGCATGCAAGCATTTTAGTGGAAGACCCAATGTGTCAACACCTGTTCTTAACACTGCTATCTTGTTCTTGTACACCTTTAGCAGAGGTAACTCTGTTGCAAGCGTTAGAACAGTTCCAGTTCCTTTGTCTGTATTTCTCCTTGTAGACTGGGCATTATAGCTGCATCAATCTTACCAGACTGGAAGTGCCTGCAGATGTGATGGCTAACACCTTTTCATGCAGACTTATTCGTATAAGCATGGACAACCAATCAACACCTAATTTATAAAAATAGGAAAAAAGAAACAAAAATAGCACTAACATTCTATGAAGGATGAGATTTGTCTCTGTAGGGACAAGTCTCTGTTAGGAATTTGCTGAAACAGCTATGTCTGCTACTCAGAGTTGGTACAGCAAACAACATAGAAGTCCTATGGTGATTCACCATAACTTGATTGTTCTATTATTGCATTTGGATTGATTTAAGGGTAGTTTCCCTCTTGCTGTTTCTCTATTAATTTTTTTTTAGGGTCAGTACAACAAATTAAAACCCTTGAAGCAGTGTCTCCTATGGACATAGGCCAATAATGAAAAAATAAAGGAATATATAAAAGTTTTTATATACTCTTGAAGTTTATAAAGACTCTGATGCTTAGTTCTGGTTTCACTGTATCAAGTGAAAGACAGATAAATCTCTTTTTTGATAGGATACCAATAACATAACCTGATGATCTGACACCTATTCCCAATGAAGATCATGTAGAATAAAGAAGTATTCTGCTCTGAAACAATGGACCAGATCTGCCTGAAACACCTACAAGGATATTTGAACAAACCATTCAGGCATGTCCTCTCTTCACTAAACCAACAAGGAGGTCTATATGTCTTCTCAACCTCCTAAAAATAGCAGCCAAATCTCCCTGAAATTGCACCTCCCTATCTTAAAGAAGGAAGGGTCATATAAGATATTGTAATCCTGCAAGCTCTTAAGACAGGGTGGTTGGTTCCAGGTGGAATACCTTTAATTATAGTTCTGCTTGATCATGGTTGATCTGGGATTAAACACCATCAAATTTCATGGCACACACCTAAACCATTTCAGTCATTACTCATTGATGCATCATCATCTGTATCTCATACAGTTATGTAATATTCCTATTACATAACCAACATGGCTACAGGTAACTATGTGGTTCCAGATTTGATCCCACTGCTCCACACTTAGGGCAGTTGCCTTCTCCATTAGCTTTGGATTGATCAATGCTTCGTGAGGGGAACTTTGGAGATGGAAACTGTACAGAAGCCCATTGCATGTATGTATGCAGATATGTGTATATGTGTGTGTGTGTTAACATATATGTGTTTATTGATGAAATATATAAAATATATATACATATGAAGGAGAAAATAGGGTAATGGGCATCAATACATTTCACCTATCTGACTTGCCTATATATATATCTTAAGGGAATCTATAACCATGAAAAATTGTCATTGCTGCTACTACTATCACCACCACCGATACTATTATTATTCATACTAATACTGACATTACTACTACTACTACTACTACTACTACTACTACTACTACCACTACTACCACTACCACTGTTGTTGTTGTTCAAAATAAAACAAAAGTTAAAATTTATTATATTATATATTATATTATATTACTTGAGTTAAAATTTTATAAAATACTAAGAACATTCCAGACTAAAATCGACATGTTTTATTGAATTTATGGGGAAATATTATTTAGTGAAGATGGGGTGTGGATGGGCAATGAATTGATGTAGAATGAGGAAAGATGAGAGAGAGAGAGAGAGAAGCTTAGACTGAATGAAATCTCTTAGCAATTATTGCGGCGGCTGAGATATTTTTCTGTCTGTGGAAGATGTCAGTGGAATCTTTTGTGCTAGGGTTAATTTTTATTTGTGTTGCACTGTGGTAACTTTAATGGGTTGTGGTCTGGTAAGTAAGAAAATGTTCTGCATGTAATAGTATCGAACATTTGTAGACAATCGATACTAGAGAACAACTTTGCCAAAATTGGTGATGGGGGTGGGGGGGAATAAACATTATATGTATATTGAAAAGAAAAAGAGGAGAAAATTCCACTAAAAACGTCTACTTATTTATTTATTGTTTTTCTATTTCACCCTAAACTATGAATGTGTTGAGGGTTGGAGATTCAAGGTAGAGTAGGAGTTATAAAGGTAAGGGAGATGGGGAGAGGCAACAAATCAATATTTCTGTCATTGTGAAATTAAATAAGATGAACATTAATTAACCTTCTTCGTTAAAGATTGCAGAAGAAACGAGAGTTTGCAGCTGGCTGAATCGATAGGGTGTTGTCGCTGCTATTGTCGGACTACAGCTTAAATGGGGGTATAGGGGTGTGGGCTGTAGGGTTCTGTGACTTATGTTCCTTTCATCTGAGTCGCACCACTACTGTGAGTTCCTCTGTATTGGGCTGTGAAACTTAGCAGCTCTAGTTTAGCCCAGTCCACTTGACTGTATGGCTGTAAATTAGGTTGTTGTTATTGATGTTTAGCTTTACCTAAATTCTGATCAGTCAGGCAGCTAATCAAAGATGTTCTGGCCCTGTTCTAGCATTTCTAGCATCTCTGCATAGAGATTTCCTCATTGGTTTCTCTGAAATAAGTACTGTGTCATGATATGGAAGTAAAGGCTTCACTATTTCAAGTTAAAGATTCTCATTTACAAGGGGATGTATAATGGTTGGACTGATTTCAAATCTTTCATGTGGTCAAAGCCCATGGTGGACTGGTGTGCTCTCTAGGAAAGGTATGTTTCTAGAATGCACAGTGCCTTGAAAGATATACTCCTCTATCCTGTGATGCCTGGTGATGGCAGTGGATAAATAAAAAGTGGAAGTGAGGAAGGAAAATGATCATTCAGATGGTAGAAGCACTATTCATAGCATAATTGTTGATTTAGTGGCTTAAGCTGGGATTGGCATCTGGAATATAAAATCTATCACAGGTTCAAATTTAGCTGCAAGCATTGTGTTGCACATACTATTAGTCTGTACCCTCTGCTTTTACAACAAAGGGAATTTTTGAGATGGCCTCTGGTGTAACTAGTCTGTAACAGTGCATTTTGAGATTAATGAAGAAACCTTTGAAGCTTCACAAGGAGATGTCTATATTATTTGACTCTGTTCAAAGCTGCAGTGAGATTTCTCTTGCCAAACTGATGGACATTTGTTTTTTTATAAAGTCTGATGTTTTAAGTTCTATAATTGTAAGGATGACCTATTTCATGAACCCTTTAGCATTTAATCTGCTCATATCTACCTGCTTTATGTTAAAACTAACCAGATCCAACCTCTCACACTTACCCTACAATGTCATTCTAAAACTATACAAGCACACCATTGAAATCTTGAAGCTACAAGATGTGTGATTGATTCAAAATAATGAGAATAAGTAAGCAATACATTTGACAAAGGAATCTGAATGCATGTGTCTTCTCTCATCCACTCTTCTCTGTACTGTCTTAAATACATAGGCCCTACTCATCATATAAAGATAGTTTGACCTACGAAAGTAACCAGTCAAGATTTATTTAATATGAAGAGAGAAGTGGTTGGTAGGAGCTGTTCGATAAGTGGGTATCAATGTCATAATTTAACTTTTTTTTTTAATAAATTTTTACTTCTTGTCATGCAACCATCATGAAATGGTGTTAAGGGTTTGACGACAAGGGAAACAACTGTGTAACACCACATAGATAACCTTGATCATTACATTGGTTTCTGTTTGAGTTTTCTTTTGTTATTTTGACATAAAACTTTATATTTATTCCTAAATGTTTGTACATCTCTACATACATTCTTCACTTACCTGATCACAAAAACAAAAAAATTTAATGACAGAGTATTTCTTTCAAGTCATATTGCAGATTATCTCCCTTAGACGTGCCTAGGGATCTTACACATTTTTGCACTGACTTTTAAAAATGTATACATTTTCATAAGTGGTTGATGGCAACTACTGAATCAGTCTCATCATGTAATTAGTACTGTACTTATTTTATTGGTTTTGGATTTGAACTAAAAAAAAGTAGAGAGATGAAGACAAATATTGTCAGATATTTAATGTGGTATTATTGTTTCTGATTTTAAAGTGTAAAGTATCTCAAACTATGAATAGTGTCTGTGGTTTAATAGTGAGTTGTTTGAATAAATGAGGATCAAAAAAAAAAAAAATGTGTGTGGCTAGAGTATTGGATTTCTGTTGAGCAGCACACTGCATCTGTCATAGACCAGCCTTGGTATCTGAAGATATTACAGCCCACTTCATAATTTCAGGAAAGAACGGTCTTTAAAAAAATAAATATGCAACTAGTATTTATTCCCTTCATCATACAAGATCAGCATATATTGTATATCATGTTATATATTTCACTTCTCAAAAAAAGAAACAACTAATGTGTAACTCTGTATATCTTCTCATAAACAATTTAAAGCCATTATAGCTGTAATAATTTCTTGACTGTACAATTATCAAGAACATTTCTATACCAACTATAAGCTCTCTGCACAGCCAATATTGGCTCATAAAGACTAAGTTTCCCTTTTCACAGCTATAAAATACTTCTGCCCAGAATTGCTGTTAACTTTAAAATAAAATGTAAATTCATTCAACCTCAAAACAAAAAATTGAATACCTCTTAAACTAGAGATACACCGTGAACCTACCCACTTCATAAGGCTGTCATTATTTGCCAATAGTCTGCAACTCTTGGCTTGGCTCACTATCAAAATGTGTCTGCTCTCACATTATCTTAACTTTCTACATTTATTTAAGCAGTTCTGATCTGACAGCTTACCTAAGAACAACAACAACATTAAATCTAATGTCGAACATTAGTAAAATAGCCTATCCAGCTACTGCTAAGTGACTGATGAATTATATTGTGGGAATAAAATAATATAGTTAAAATAGTGTAAACCACATTAGTTAAAGTATGAAAATGGAATAGCAAGTAGTCCATTGTGTAATTAGTAACATGATTAACAAGCAAGTTATAGTTATGCACTTCAAGCCCCATCAATGGACAAGTTAAAACATTTTTCTACTGCAGATTGGTGCCTACAATGTCTAATATCAAACATTTTTAAGGTGGCAAGCTGGCAGAATTATTAGCAGGCGCAGGAGTGGCTGTGTAGTAAGTAGCTTGCTTACCAACCATATGGTTCTGGGTTCAGTCCCACTGCGTGGCACCTTGGGCAAGTGTCTTCTACTATAGCCTCAGGCCGACCAAAGCCTTGTGAGTGGATTTGGTAGATGGAAACTGAAAGAAGCCCGTCATATATATGTATATATATATATATATATATATATATATATATATATATATGTGTGTGTTTGTGTGTCTGTGTCTGTCCCCCCATCATTGCTTGACAACCGATGCTAGTGTGTCCCCCGTAACATTAGCGGTTCGGCAAAAAGAGACCGATAGAATAAGTACTAGGCTTCCAAAGAATAAGTCCTGGGGTTGATTTGCTTGACTAAAGGCGGTGCTCCAGCATAGCCGCAGTCAAATGACTGAAACAAGTAAAAGAGAGAGAGAGAGAGTATGCCAGGAAAAACGCTTAGCAGCATTTCATCAATCCTTATGTTTTGAGTTCAAATTCCACCTAAGTCATCTTCACTTTTCATCCTTTTGGAGTCAATAAAATAAGTACCAGTTGAATACTGAGGTTAATGTTATCAACTTCCCCCCTCCCCCCACAAAATTTGAAACCAATTTCGTAAACATTCATGAATACTGGAAGTAAAAGCTGAAGGGATGCTTACTGTGAGATAAAGTATGGATTAATTTTTCAAACAGATTTGCTCTCCATCCACCCAACAAATGTTCTTTAGTGGAAACATTAGTTTCTATATCATACTATAACATATGAAACAACAAAGGAACCTCTGTATGGTTATACATGTTGCTAGAAATAGAAGCTAAATCTCCTTCTAATCACGTCTTACTGTTTTACAAAAGGGTATGCAAAAATACAGTTTGGTCACAGATAGAATACCTTTAAATACTAATTTGTTTGATTGTAACTGACAGGGAACGAAACAACAACAACAACAACAACACACAATAACTCTTCAGTTTCTCTTTCATACAATGTGCAGACAACTACTAACTAACTGTTTCTGGTGAATAGCCTCACTAACCCTTTAGCATTCAGATTTCTTTGTCAAATATGTTACTTACATTAATATTATAGGGTAGGTGTGAGAAGTTGGATCTGGTCAGTTTTATCATAAATGCTAAGGATTAAATGCTAAGGGGTTAACATAAAGCCTTTTCAACTTTAAATCAGAAATCTTACTGACTGGTTGGTTTGATGAATCATCAAGGCCCCATTTTTGATAATACTAATAATGACAATAATGATACCTTCGTTTGGTGCCATAGCATACACTCCAAGAGAAATCACTAATTAAACACCAGTGTGTATAACTGTTACTCATTTTACCATCTCTGAAAGGATATGAGGTAAAGTTGACTCCTGCGAAAGGTCATAACTAAATAGTTGAAGAGGTTTAGTCCAACCTTCAACCATTTGTACTTCCAATTAGGAGGTGAGTGTGAGGAACATTTGATTAATTCAGTATCAATTATATAATTAGTGCTTTCTTTTATTGACAATAGAAAAATGAAAGCAAAGTGAATTCAGGATATAGCGATGTCTCTAATCTGTACAGCGCTTTATTAACTTTGGTAATCAACAATACGAATAATGGGTTCAAATTTTGGGGTAGGGTTAAGTCGATTCATTGACCCCAGTGCTCAACTGGTTCTTATTTCTTCAATTCCAAAAGATAAAAGGCTAAATCAACCTTGGCAAAATTTGAACCTAGAATGTAAAGATGGAATAAATATCTCTCAGCATTTTGTCCACCTTGCTAATGATTCCACTGGCTCATCACCTCAATAATAATAATGATAATAATAATAATAATAAAAATAATAATAATAATAATAATAATAATGATAATAATAATATGCACACATCCTACGCAAAACACTTTCAATACAGTAACCATAAGAGCATCACAGCAAACCACAGCACATATCCAAGGCACACAGAGCTGCGCTCGATAGTGAAGTGAAAGCACGTTATAAAAATAAAACTACTGAACAACAATAATAATAATAATAATATGTAAGACACTTTCATTTCAGTAGCTCAACTCAAATAGTACACTCAGAGCACAACAAATCCTCTGCATAATCATCACCTACTAAACTAACATAGCAATACCCTATATGATCACCACTCAGTAACACAACACATACCTGATGCAGTTGCCTCAATAAATTAGCTCATACAATAATACACAACCCATACAGCATATACTGTATACAATCACTACCTTGCATTACAGCACATAACACCTACCATCATGTGTGTCTGTTGGCATGGTGAGGACCATCTAGTCATCCTTAGGGATAATTGGTGACTTGCATGGTGACTTTGTTTAAAGTGAAGGCGAGTTGCATCCATGAACCTCACACTTTTGTCCATATCTATCTTCAGTCCAGTGACAAGGCCAGATCAAAATGACTAGGGATGGAGAAGGATGCAGTGGATGACCAAGATGTCTTACTTGCTACATCTTGCTGTTTGCAATCCACAATGCATAGTTGCAGTTGCCTTCTCCTCTGTTGAACTATGACAGTTTCGTCTACAGAGTCCACTGGATCCAGTTTTCATATGCATAGGTAGGCAAACTCTAATATGCTACTTAGCCTATAGCTGGGACCCTGACAGGTGCTAGTATTCTAGGCCAGAATAGAACTGGGATCAAAAGTGGCTAAGTGGTGGTTCCACACTCCTCAAAACACCAGATCAGTGGCTCTTAACTGGGGTTCATATGGCCCTTGTGGGTCCATATAAGATTTTTGGGGATCGCAATAGTTTTTAAGGACTCCTGAAAAATTTTGCTTTAGATGTTTTTATTGCAAGAAACAGCTAGGTTTCTTACTCTGTCATTTTATATAGTTCAACCTACATAAGTTAATGTGTGTGACAAACAAAATAGGAACTTTGAAAGAAGTTTCTATAAAACTAATTTTTAAATATTGAATGGTTATGGGGGTCCACCAGAATAAAATAGTAACGAAAGGGGTTAATAGATACAAAATGGTTGAGAACCCCTGCACTAGATCTCCCGAACCAGGGCCTCACTATTGAAAATAGTTTCAAGTGAAACCCAGGACACAACACCAAACATATATCTCATATGAAACATAATCTGTACCTAACAAAATATAGTGTGACATCAAAATCCTAGTAGCACTCATACAACATATACTAAACACAATCCCCAGCCAACAGAATAACTCAACTCCCGTTGTACAATCTTTTATACAACAAACGAAAAGTTAACCCACCAGCATTCAGATTATTCTGTCAAGTGTAATGCTTATTTACTCATGTTGCTTTTGAGATAATCATACATTATCTTGTAGCTTTGAGATTTCAATGATTTTAATGATGTGATTGTTTATATTTAGAATGACTTTGCAAGGTAGATGTAATAGGTCAGGTCTGGTTTGTTTGAATATAAAACAGAATATTTTGACTAGATATGGCTGGTTTAACCCTTTAGCATTCTGCCAAATGTAATAATGCTCATTTATTCACATTGCTTTGAATTATGCATTATCTTGTAGCTTTGAGATTTCTAGGATGTGATTGTTTAGTTTTTGGAATGACGTCTGGTAGGTGTGAGAGGCTGGATCTGGCCAATTTGAACATAAAACAATAATTAAAGGAGATATGACTGGTTTGAATGCTAATGGGTTCAAATAATGTCAGGATCAACTAAACAGATTCCCACAACAAAAGTGAAACTGGTGTAGTATACATGCACAAATTTACAGTCCTAACAGACTATATTGTATACATTTCAAGAATATAGAGGTGCATTTAGTGATGTAGAAGAAGCACATGTAAAGTTGTTGAAATGGGATGATGATGATGATAGTTTAAATAAGTCCCGGGATGACTGTGTGGTTAAGAAATTCGCTTCCCACTTACATGGTTTCAGGTTCAGTCCCAATGTTTGACACCTTGGTTAAATGTCTTCTACCACAGCCCCAGGCTGACCAAAGCCTTGTGTGTGTGTGTGTGTGTGTGTGTGTGTGTGCGTGTGTGTGTGTCCTTGACATTGCATGATAATTGTAAATAAGTGTCACTGTCATATTAGCAGTGTCTTTTGTTTCTGGTCTTCCATAAAAACAGGTCTCACTATGAGGAAATGTTAACTTGCTAGGAAGTAAGTGAGGATTGGTGACAGGAAGGGCATCCAGTTGTAGAAAATCTGCCATGACAAATTCTGGCTGATCCATGCAAGCATGGAAGAGTGGACATTAAGATGATGATGATGATGTTTCTAGCATAGGCACAGGGCCTGAAATTTAGGGGAAAGAGAATAGTCATTTCTAAAAATCCCATTTACTTGACTTTATTTTATTGTCTCCAGAAGGATGAAAGACAAAATTGATTAATGTGGGATTTGAACTCGGAATGTGAAGAGCAAAGCATTTTTACTTTCCTGATGCTCTAACAATTCTGCCAATCTGCTCTAAATAATAATTGTATAAAGCTTGAACTTTGAGAATAAGGGTTTAACCCTTTTGGCATTTAAACCAGCCATATCTGACCCAAATAGTTTACTTGGTTTTATGTTCAAACTGTCAGGATCTGCTCTTTTACACCTACTCTACAATGTCATTCTAAAAATATGCAATCACATCATCAAAATCTCAAAGCTATGAGAATATGCATGATTAATTCAAAGTAATGTGAATGTGTTTGTCCCCCACTTCTGCTTGACAACCAGTGTTGGTATGGTTATGTCCCATAGTGTAAACAGTTCAGCAAAAGACACTGATAGAATAAACACTAGGCTTAACAAAATATGAGTACTGGGGTCAATTCATCTGACTAAAAAATTCTTCTATGTGGTGCCGCAGCATGGCCACAGTCTAATGACTAAAACAAGTAAGAGATTAAAGATATAAGCACTACATCATCATCATCATCATCACCATCGTTTAACGTCCGCTTTCCATACTAACATGGGTTGGACGATTTGACTGAGGACTGGTGAAACCAGGTGGCTACACCAGGCTCCAATCTGGTTTGGCAGAGTTTCTACAGCTGGATGCCCTTCCTAACACCAACCACTCCGAGAGTGTAGTGGGTGCTTTTACGTGGCAACGGCCACGCTCGAAATGGTGTCTTTTACGTGCCACCTGCACAGGAGCCAGTCCAGCGGCACTGGCAACGATCTCACTCGAGTGTCTTTACACGTGCCACCGGCGCAAGTGCCAGGGCACAGGTGCCATCACGATTTTGCTTTCACATTTGATGGGATAGCCTGAATGCTAAAGGGCTAATCAAATTGTCCATTGTACTTGAGTGGTAGTTTATTATATCAGCTTTGAAAAGATGAAAGCCAAAATCAACCTTGGTGGGATTCAAACTCCTAAATACCACCTGGCAGTTTGTCCCACTGCTCTAATAGTTCTGCCAAATTGCCCCTCAAGTATTTCTAACATAGGCACAAGACCGTACATATAGTGGGGGTAGGGAAGGAGAAATGGAATTGATTAAACCACTCCTAGTAATTGACTGATTCTTATTTGATCACCACTAATCAGTCTATAGTGGCAGTGGTCACAAACTAATGAGGGAAACGGCAAAGAGCAAAACAGATGATGCAACACCGTCACTACCATTTATCACTACAGTCATTTTTCCCTTCATCATCATCATCATCATTTACATGACTGTTAAAACCTCTTTGTCATAGCAGTATGAAATCTAGTCAATAACGGAATAATTAGAAATTAGATTTGTCGTAAATTTTTATTCTTTCTTTTTCTTGTTAAGGTTAATTTTATTTTTAGTCTGTTGGATTAAATATTGTATTTTAAAAAAAAAATTTTCTTATTTGTTTCTAACTTTTATAAATGTCAACATTTTATTTTTCTCTATTGATTTATTCTTTCTCTCTTCAATTATGTTCTATTTAAGTGTGATAATTGTATTGCAACTTATTCTCCACCCCACCTCTCTTTACTCCTTGATATTGTGTCCAGTAATTGTCTTCAGGTCTTAATTCTGCTTTCTGTTCTTTTTCTGTTTTTGTCTTTTTTTCCTGTCTGTTTGGTTATTTTTTTAATATTTGTTTAAATAATGCTGCAGTTTGTTTTATAAATTTTAAATCTATCTTGGTATTATTATTGTTATTATTATTTTTATATCACAGTTGTAAGAATATTTGATTATAATAATGATAATAATAATAGAAATAATTATAACAGTGATGATAATGGTCTGTGAGTGATGCGCAAGAAGCAATCTTTGTAGAAGTGGTTATTAGAAGGTGGGGGCGAGCAATTTGATAATATTCACTGGTATATATTTTAGTCACATCCAAAGAAATGAAAGAGAAATTCAACCCTGGGTGAGATTTTGAACTTGGAATATTGATGCAAAAAATTAAGTATTTATTATAAGTCTGATACCGTAGCATTTTGGTCACTTCTCTACCTGGTCAAGCATTTTTGGTCGGCAACACTCTTACTTGTACTGGTATTCACCTTTTTGTTACCATATTTTTTTTGAAATATACAACTTTTGTTTCAATTAATTTTGGAAATTTTGAAAATTTATTGATAACTTTGTCATTATGAAGCTGGCTTTTTGAACAATTTAGCATGAAATTTTGATGGGAGATTTGAATTTAGGTAATTTCAAAACAGGAAGTTTGTATCATAGAACTAGAGGTAGTTTCCGGCAGGTTAGTTTCAAAAGAGTTCGTCTGCTAGGCTTAGCCGGCACCTTCAGTTCCCTCTGTCCCCTAATCCTGTAGCATTTCAATCAGTTATATCTAGCCAAATATTCCAGTTGTTTTAGGTTCAGACTAGCCAGATCCAGCCTCTCACACCTACTCAATGCCATTCACATCATTGCAATCTTGAAGCTTCAAGATAATGCATGATTAATTCAAAGAAATGTGAATAAATAAGCCTTACACTTGACAGAATAATTTGAATACTAAAGGGTTAAGTTAGTTTTTCTGATAGAAGTGGGGAGGCTCCTCTGGGTATGGGACCCATTTAAATTGAAAAGATGGTAGATAAATTGCCATGTTTGTTGAAATCAAGATGGTTTTAAACTCTCATCACATCATAGTGAATAATGCAGAGTTACATGATTTAAACTCAGTCCACTTCATTGCAGCTCCCAATTCAAATGTGGGATTGAATTTATGAGTGCCATATGGGTGAAGGTGTCTGCAGGATATTATCATACAGGAGTCAAAGCCCCATGAGTCAGAGTTGCTATTCTAGAGCATCTCTCTCACTGTCCTCCAGGGCAACACCTTTTCCATTTTGTATGCTGGGGCCATGAGACTGTCTGAATTACAGGAAATTGTATGTTCTATTCTTTAATGGAAAGTTACTCCATACAGTTTGTAAGAGTGATTCAGAGATCCAGCAGACTGGTGAACCTTCCCTCAGCCCTCCATTAAAAACTAACAATGCACAAACTCGTACTCAGTATGGAGCTGATTATTTACAGTTTTGCAAATTAATTGAAACAGTTTATTTCATGAGAAATATGATCAAGAAGACTTTAATAACACAAAAGAATGTGATAAAAAAAAAACAACAACATAAAAGCAGTAAACTATCACAAGCTTACCCCAGGGTTCTAATTCTTTTACTTGTTCCAGTCATTTGGCTGAACCAATTGAGCCCAGGTCTTATTCTTTGTAATCCTAGTACTTATTCTATCAGTCTCTTAGGCTGAACCACTAAGTTATGGGGACATAAACTCAAGTGATGGCGAGGGAGGGCAAACACACACACACACACACATATGTATATATGATGGACTTCTTTCAGTTTCCATCTACCAAATCCACTCACAAGGCTTTGGTTGGCCCAAGGCTGTAGTAGAAGACACTTGCCCAAGGTGCCATGCAGTGGGACTGAACCCAGAACTATGTGGTTGGGAGGCAACCTTCTTACCATACAGCCACGCGTGCATTTATATTTTACATATCATTTGTTTGTTGTTTGATTCTTAATCCTGTGCCCATATATCTACTGGGCTTGGCAGCTGGTAATATCTCATAGCTGATGGAAGGGGTTCAACCCTGCAGTGTGGATTGACAATTACATAATATATGTTACCATGGTACCTAATTACATCTAATTATGAATTGTTTCTATTGATTTGAATTTATAAGCCAACCAGAGAAGGAGGGAGGTGGTACCCATGCTACAGGTCTCACTCCCATCCTTCTGGGATTGTTGTAAGACATTGCCTAGCTAGAACATCTGCTGTAAGAAATGGCTATCTATAATTGAATGCCTGCAACAAATGTTTTGGCTAAATGCACCCAAGGACCAGGGTGTGGCTTGTTCAGCAACACAACAATGCTTTTTCAATTAGGCAGTACTCTGATAACACGGACTTTCTACATTTTATACAGCATGTTTACACACTAACCTCTTTGCTCCTCCTCATTCTCTCTCTCTCTCTCTCTCACGCATACACACACACACTTTCAAATATTCATACGCAATCTGAATTACACACATACTCTTTCTCTCTCTCTTTCTCTCTCTCTCTCTTTCTGACATTTACACACACACACACATACAGACATTCTCTCATATTCTCTCTCATACATATGCACACACAAAGGCACGCATTAGCATATGCATCTTGCATAGAAGAAGGTGTTTATTCCTTTTGGATTGCAAAACAGCTCGAAAATATAGATATGATATAGTGGTGATGACGAGGATGCTGTTAATAATGACATTGGCTGTTGTTATTGTTCTTCTTGTCTTTAATGTCTTCATGGTTGTTGTCTTTCAATGTCATCGTCGTCGTCATCATTATCGCAGGTGGATGTGCACCGGAAATAGCCAAGCTAGCAAAAACCACCGAACAAAGACACATGACAAGCCAACAGTTTCCTCTGCATGTAAGAGATGTGTTAGTTCACTAGTATTTTGCCACATTAAAGCCATTTTCACAGACATTCTTCTGATTGTTTCCAGCTTCTTCATTCACTTTCACTACCATTTTGAAAATGAAAATGAAAGCAACAGTTGGCTTTTACTTCGATTTTAGTTTTGCTTTTGTTTTATTTTTTTTCCCAATGTCTTTTTGTTATTCAGTGCTTTTGAGGTCGTTTTTGCTTTTTTGTCTCCATTTTGTAAAAAATTTTACAATATTTTGTTGATGTCTTTTTTCTCATTATTGTTTAATTGAACTTATATATCATTAGTGTGTTTTTTTTCTTTCTTTTAATTTTTACTTTTAATTGAAAAAGACACTTGTCATCATTTATGTGTGTGTAAATATATTTCCATGATTGCATGTGTGGACACATAATTATTTTATTACATTTGTTTGTCTGAGTAATGGTATGTGCTTACTCACAAACATATATGTTGTGGTTGTCATCGTCGTCATTTTAATGCCCACTTTTCCATACTTGCATTGGATGGAATTTATTGAGGCAAATTTTCTACAGTTGGATGCCCTTCTTGTTGTCAACCCACACCTGTTTCCATGCAAGGTAATATTTCCTCATGACCAGGTGTGTTTCCCGTACAATATCGGTAATGAATGACACTACATGTTTGACAGTAGCAATCATTTTATAACTACCTTGCAATGTTAAGACGAGAGAGAGAGACACACACACACACACACACACACACACACACACACACACACACACACACACACACACTTTCAGCTTCCATGTACCAAATTCCAGTCACAAGGCTTTGGTCAGCCTTAGACTATAGTAGAAGACACTTGTCCAAGGTGTCCTGCAGTGGGATAGAATCCAGAACTATGTGGTTGCAAAGCAAACTTCTCACCACACTGTCACATACACACAAATACATGTTAATATGTGTGTGTATACCTGCCTGTATGTGTCTCTTGCCCCTATATCCAGTGCTGTCTAGGTATTTCCCCCTGTCTATAAGTCAATAAAACTGTTACTTCATGTTTACATCACAAATGAAATTCTTTTTACATTGTTATACATATTTTCTCTGTAAGCCCTGGATGTGTTTGCATATTTATGTTTGTCTGTGTATTTGTTTATACACACACACACACCATATATATGCCTGTGTGTATACATATGTATATGCCTATATATATATATGTGTGTGTGTGTGTGTTTACATATATATATATATATATATATATATATATAAATAATATGAAAGTCTCGGTCCTGCCTGTACCTTCAAGTTTATTGACCATAAAATTGATGCCACTGGCTTCTATTGACTGCAATTTTCTTTGCATTTAGCTATGTGATATTGGCCTCTCTCACATCAGCTACGAATGCTCTGCACCATGGAACTCCGGTCTTGTTGTCTTTTTCTCTTTGGTGGTGTCCATTTGAAAGCTGCTTTAGAATGTTCTAGCAGCCAAAGTATGTAATCTGCTGGTTTTATTCTTCAGTCTGTGATGGTTTAGCTAAATGGTCCTGTGTTGCCTTTCTTTAGAATGTCTTCATTTGTTATGTGGTCTTTCCTGTACATTCTCAAAAGACTTCACAAGCATCCTTCACAGAATGCATCTAGCTTTGTGTTGACTTTCGTGGTGTTCTTCCATGTCTCACTGGCATAAAGAATTATTGGTAGAACTACGCAGTTATGCAGCTGGGTCTTTGTGTGTCGGGTGATGGTGTTGAAAGATCAGGTTGGGCATGTTCTCTGGAAGATGGTTGCAGTTTTGTCAGTTCCATCGTTGCTTTTCTATTTCGATATCACCTTTGTTAGTGATGAATCTAGCTACTGTCATGCGCGCACACACACACACACACACACACACACACACACACACACACACATGTGTATATATCTGTGTGTTTGTGTGTGTGTCTTTGTGTCTGTGTTTGCCCCCTCCCCATCACCATTTGACAACCAGTGTTGGTGTGTTTACATCCCCATAATTTAGCAGTTTGGTAAAAGGGACTGATAGAATAAGTACTGGGCTTAAGAAGTAAGTGCCATAATTAAATGTATGGATATAGATCTTTTATTTTAAATGAGGAATATACACTAGTTGGAAGTTGTGGGGATTCATATTTGCAGAGTAAGTATATATTAAAACAAAAAATGGAAATTTTGGTATATTTCTAATTCCATGTTACATGTGTTTCATTACAGTATAGGGAATCCATTATGTCTATAACTAATGATAATAATAATAAGGCAAGCTGGCAGAATTGTTAGCACCCCAGGCAAGATGCTTAGTGGTGTTTTGCTTGTCTTTATGTTCTGAGTTCAAATTCCACCAAGGTTGACTTTGCCTTTATTTCTTTTGGGGTTAATAAAATAAGTATGAGTTGAGTGTTAAAGGTCTGTGTCATCAACTTGGCTCCTCCCCCTAAATTGCTGGCCTTGTGCTAAAATTTCAAACCAGTATTAATAATAATAATAATATTATAAATATAATAAATTCATAATAGGGTAATATACATATAGAAAGTGCATATGAGATCTATTTGTAATTCCTTGGATAAAGAATTTTAAAAAAATGATATTGGGTTGACTAAAAAAGTTTGTTTTTTTCCTTTGCACATGCATACTCATCAGATTCCTTTCCTGCAGACCCACACACTCTCACTCACATTCTCTCACACTCACTGTTGGAGCTGATTGTTAATTCTGCTATTTGAGTTTCTCACGTATATGTATTCACTCATGAGGCATATACCTACAAGCAAGAAACTTGGAGTGGTAGCAGAGTATATCAACAACTACAAAAGAATAAATAATAATTATCTATTATAGAATTTGTGTACACACACAAACATTTTTTTTTTTTTAAATAGAAGAAATTCAAAATGCAGAAACAAAACCTAGAATCAAGAGAGTAAAAGTAGCAAAGACTAAAGTCCATTGTTTGCAGGAAAGAAAAGAAGACTTTACTGCCATGTTTGCTATGCAAAAATAGGAATAACAAAGAATTCCATGCAATGCACCCAGTGTAAACTACGAGTGCTAAAGGGATGCAGGGATAACTGGGGCAAGGTGATAGAAAAGGACTTCATATGTATCAGATGCACAGGAGTAGGTAGCAGTATGGGTACCCATGGAATAAATTCTTTCAAATATTTGAAGTACTCCCGAGAAGTAATTGCTAGCTTTCATTACTTAAGTAACTTACTTAGCAGTGGTGGTGAATGTTCTGAAAGTATAGCCAGAGTAAGAACAGGGTTGAAAAAGTTTCGGGAACTATTACTTCTGTTAGTGACAAAGAGATTACACTGTGTAATATGATTTTTGTCCTTGGGTAGCAACTGTTATTTTCTATTTGCTTAGTCCTAGAAAGTATGGAAAATGGCTAAGGTTTCTTTCAAATTTTGCTTTTCTCAAACTTGTCTCTGCTTGGATAGCTAGAAGTAAACTGAACTGTTGAGCTTATGATCCCTGTACTTATGCTGCCATCTATGTTGCCAGAACATTCTAGAAATTCTGAAACTTTTAGAAAGTTCTAGAAAATTGTACTTCAGCAACTCAGCACTAATTCTGTTTGAAATGTAATGGAAAATGGGTCAGTTTCAGAACATTGGTAGCAAGGTTACAAAAGCAAAGTTTGAAGGGAATAGTAGTCATTTCCTTTGGTTTCTAGATAGAAGCAAATAGGAAATAACACTGACTGACCAAAGACAAAAAGAAAAAAGAAAAATGGTATACAGTGTTATACCTGAGTGAAATACAACCAGGTAACATTTATATGATGCAATGTTACCTGGTTGCCAAACATGGGCTTTGAATATGGATGTTTTAGTTTTTCTTCTTTTTCAACTTCTTGTCAATTGGTTACAAACTACTGTCATGTAGATGGTTTCATAACTTGTACATGTAATGTCACAATTCATATATACATATATGCATTTGCACCCCCCCCCCCCCCCCTCATACACACAAGGATCATTAGGTAAAACCTACTTCTGCTACTGAACAATATCATGGTATAAATCACAGCAATAAAATGCTAATGGTTGAAATGCAAAGGCAATTACAGAATGAAGAATGAATACAAAATATAAGATATTAAGAAGTAATAGAATCACAAAAATAACAATCCTGAAAGTAGTGCAGTAGTTGGGTAAAGATTTCTGGTGGGGTCTGTCCTACCTGAGTAAAAGTTAATGCATAAAGTTATTGTTACCTGTAGGGTAAAATTCTGGATTTGTGGTAGAGGAAGAATTATGAGGCCCTGTTCGGACAAAGAAATCCTTTGTTGTGTTTATTTAGTAGGTTTATGTGTAGTAAATAAAACAGCAAAGCTTTCCCTTGAACATAAATTATATGATTTCATGTTTCCAATACAGGACTTGGTCATAGAATACTGAGCAAAACCGATGGCCTTTTGCCAAGGATCATTTTAATTTAATGCAGTAAATAATATAATTCGGAACATCTAGTGCCATCTCAAGTCCTTTTGTTTGAAAGTGGCTTTTAGTACATGGCTACTCTTTCATTAATATACTCACTCATACTTGCACATGCAAATATGTATGTGTGTTTGTATATATTAGTAGGGAACTAGGTGATAATCAATAGATGGAACTATTTCGTAGAACCATAAGACAGAAATTATTAGTGAAGAAAGCAGTCTTAAAGTGAAGTTAGAGTCAAGTTTTGTGTGTGTGTGTGAAAGAGAGAGAGAGAGAGAGGCAGACAGACAGACAGCCAATCAATCAGAACGACAGGCATAAGGAAAAAGATAAGTTGCAATTATAATTTCAGAGATATTACAACAGAACCATTCACTCGCTACTCCTCTTCATCCCCCATGACGTATTTATTACTTTGATTAGTCTTGTGTTAAATACATTGTGCTAAAAACCCTTATTACCCAAATTATATGTTAAACTGCTTCAATATCCCATTTAAACACCCATCAATCAACCTTGTTAAATGCCACCATTAAACAGCCATTAACCAAGCTTGTTAAATATCACTATTAAACACCCATTTATCAAATGCCACCATTAAAATATTGTTAAATTCATTCAAGTCATAATAAATACCCCATGAAACTTCCTGCTCAACTGACATCCAATTAGACATTCATCTTGTTAATTGCAACATAAAATGTTTTGTCAATTGATCTATTACATATTTGTTAACTATTTCCTGAAGCACCCTGTTTTCATATCGTATTAAACAACATGTTTTTATCATTCCCTTTTCTCTTCTTTTTCTTTTTTTTTCCTTTTTCAATGTCTCAGTTTCTTTCCAACTTTCTAAGGATGACAACACACTTTTGTTTCACTGAAAATAAGACAACACTACAAATATACTTTTTTTTTTTTAAACTAAAATCTAAAACAGTGGTTCTTAACCATTTTTCCACCTATGGACCCCTTTAATTCCTATTTTATCCTACTGGACCTCCATACATTCAGTGTTTAAAAAAATCTTACTGCATTTTCATAATTAAACGTTACATGGAATTGCATTAAAAAAATTGTTAAAATATTTTGTAATGTAAGAAGTATAACCAATTTATTGTACATAAATTTTAACAGCAAAATATTATATGAACCCTGGTTGAGAACCACTGATTTAAGCACATTATAACCATGAGAGAGAGGGAGAGAGAGAGAGAGAGAGAGAGAGTGTGTGTGTGTGTGTGTGTGTGTGTGTGTGTGTGTGTGCAGTAAAAATGGGTAATGAATGATTCATTTTAATGTACTGATGTGAAAATCAGAGATAAAACATTCTGACCTTGAACAAAATTGCAACACAGGTTAGGCAACAGTTGCAGTAGACAGACATGTGGGCCTGATGTCATGCTGTAAAATGTTGCTACATTTTGTCATTTTGGCCATGGATGCAAGACATAGCCATGTGGTTAAGAAATTTGTTTTATAACCATATGGTTTGGGGTTCAGTCCCACCATGAAGCTCCTTGGGTAAGTGGCTTTTTACTGTAGCCTTGGGTTGGCCAATACCTTGCGAGTGCAATTTCATATGGTAAATGTAGAGAAATATGTTGAATGTGAGGGTGTGTGTGTGTGTGTGTATATGTGCACATGCACATGCTTGTACACATATGCATCTGTATGTGTATATTTACTCATGTAGAATTGTAAGTTAATAATTTGATTAAATATTGATAAAATAAATCCTAGTGTTGATAGCCCAAAGTCTTGTGGTTGAATCCAGTTAATAACATATCAGAGAATGCTGTTGGGATGAGTGTTGACTCACCTTTATATAATCTACTATTATTAACATGAAAGCGGCAAGATGACATAGAGTAACTAAGACTAAATTAGCCAATGTGTTGAGTTTTAAAAGATGGTAGAGCATAATTTGTGGGACATTCAACTGCTAATTTTAAGTGTGTCTGGCTATATAGAAGCTTTGTTGTAAACTCGAGTTGTGGCAATAAGATTAGTTAAGTAAGATTTTGGTAGCAGTGTTGGTCATGGTGGTAGTGGCAGCAGTAGTATTGGTGGCAGTAATAAATATTCAGAAGTTGAAATTTTTTTTTCACTTGTTTCAGTCATTACACTGTGGCCATGCTGGGGCACTGCCTTGAGGAATTTTAGTCACATGAATTGACCTGTGTACTTAGTTTTTTTAAAGATTGGTACTTATTTTGTCAATTTCTTTTGCTGAACCACTAAGTTACAGGGATGTAAACACACCAATACCAGTTGTCAAGTGATGGTAGTGGGGAAAACAGACATAAAGACACACACACACACACAATGGGCTTATATCAGTTTCCATCTACCAAATCTACTTACAAGGCTTTGGTTGGCCTGAGGCTATAGTAGAAAACACTTGGCCAAGGTGCCATGCAATGGGACTGAACCCAGAACCATGTGATTGGGAAGCAAACTTCTTACCACACAACCATATCTGCACTTTATGTGTATGTTTGAGACATGTATACTTGTGAGTGCAGCATAGCTTGTTTAGTTAAGAAGTTTACTTAGCAACCCCATGATTTTTGTTCACTCCCTCTGTGCACTCGGTTAGCACACGTATTCTACAATAGTCTTGGATTATGAAAAGTTTTGTTGGAGATGGAAACTATGTGGAAGCCTGTTGGAATAATCCCTCTTGGTTTTGGAGATGATAGTCTTAATCCATCACTCAATTTAACACCACCAACTTGGCCCCTTGATGCTTTATTATTAATTTAATAGTTGTCCAAACTTCAAGTTGTTGTTTTGACCCAGGTCAAGCCTAATCAAGTCCATTTATGAGCAGAGCATTTCTTCCATCATCATCTTACTGTATTTTCTGGTAGTATGTTCTCGACTAAATTATTCAGCTGAAATTGTAGTCATGGCCAGTGCCAGTAACATGTGAAAGGAGCCCATGTTGGTGACACATGAGAAGCACCCGTGCTAGTGACACATAACAGACACCCAGTACCCTCTGTGGAGTGGTTGGCATTAGGAAGGGCATCCAGGTGTAGAAACCTTGCCAAAACTGACTGGAGCCCGGTGCAGCTCTCCAGCTTATCAGCTCTAGTCAAACCATCTAACTCATCTCTGCCTGAAAAACAGGTGCTAAATGATGATGATGATTATGATGTCCTTCCATTTTTAGTGTTTAAAACCAGCCACATCCGACTCAAATATTCTACCTGCTTAACATTGAAACTGACTAAATTTGGCCTCTCATATCTACCCTACAATGTCATTCTAAAAATAAGCTATCACATCATCAAAATCTTGAAGCTACGGGGTAATGCATGATTAATTCAAAACAATGTGAATAAATAATCATTAAAATTTGTCAGAGTAATCCAAATGCTAAAGGGTTAAACAGAGTTTGCTTTGTTGTAAGTATTCAGGCAAGGTTGTTGATCCAACGATCAAACCCCAGCTCCTTTCTTCCACAAATCTTGGGGGCCTTCTGAAAGCTTATAGTTACTACTATGGATGTAAGTCAATGCAGTGTGTGTGCATAAAAGCTTAACTGCCACTTGCAAGTGGATATGACCTGATAAAACAATGGTGGAAAATTAATTGTGTCAGATATGTATCTAGTCGCAGACAGACATAGACACCCACTTGCCCTTGAAACAGTGGAACATTGAAGATATAGCTGGATAGAGAGGGTTGCACTAGCAGTCAACCGGTAATCATTTTCACCTGAATAGTCTGGAGGTATGTGAAATTGTGTTCCTTGCTCAAGGACACAGCACACCACCTCACTCAGGAATCAAGCCCACAACCTTATGGTTGTGAGCTCAATGCTCTAACCATGAGGCCACACACTTTTCACACGTGCATGCACACAAACATTCATATATTGAATATATGTATGCATGTCTGTGGGTGAGTGTGATCTACAGTGTATACATATATACTGTTGTGTGCGCATGTATACGTATCATCAGTTAATGTCTGTTTTCTATGCTGGCACAGGTTGAACAGTTTGACAGGGGCTGGCTAGGCAGAAGACCACACCAGGCTTCACTGTCTGTTTTGGCAGGGGTTTTATGGCTGGATGCCCTTCCTAACACCAACCACCTTACAGACTGTACATATATGTATATATTTGCATGCCTATGTGCATATTTGTGTGTCTGTGTGAATACATATAGGCATCTATGGTACATGCTTTTTCTTTTGGGTGAGGGTACGTGAATGAGTGTATGTTTGAGTGCCTCTGAATATGCGTGCTATTGCTGTATAGCCCTAGGCTAACTCTGGTTATACAGACTTATAAGACATTCCAGCTACAACCATCTTTTTTGTACACATTTTAAAATTGCATTATCAAATAAAATCCCTACCGTTCTTTTTAAATAGTAAGATGTGATATAAGAGATTTGGCTGCTATTTCTGGCAGGTGGAGGGACCATGTAGAAACTCCTCATCGGTTTGTGGAAGCATGCATTTCTATGTGTGTGCATGTATGTGTATAGAGATATGTGACTGAATGATTATATGTCTGAATGCGTACGTTTGTAAGTGATCTCTATATATATGCCTGCATATCTCTCGGCATTTGCGTGTATGTGTGTAGATTTAAAAAAAAAAAAAGGCTGGAATAAAACTAACTGTAGTAAAAGGAAAGATGGATGCAGGTAAATTGATGAAGTGGAAGGAAAGAGGAGTGTGAAGGTAGCCCTGGCCGTGCGTGCACGTGAAAGAAAGAGAGAGAGAGAGAGAGAGAGAGAGAGTGTGTGTGTGTGTGTGTGTGTAAATCAATTGATGTTTGGCTCAACTCCAGACGGAAGGTGCATAAGTATCCACTGCACCATTACTTCATAGCATCATCGCAGTAAACTACTGTGCAATCTGATGTTTTAGCAGGGAGGTGGAGGTAGAACAGAAAAAGAGTGGGGGAGGGTATGTGTATGTATATATATATATATGTGTGTGTGTGTGTGTGTATATATATATATGTGTGTGTGTGTGTGTATATATATGCATATACACACACACACGTACACATACACATGTGTGTGTGTGTGTGTGATTTCAGAGGGAGAGATTTGTTCAGCAGAAGGAGTCTTAGACGAGAGTGGGGGGTGGGGGTGGAGATGTTTGGAAGAAGAGAGAACAAAAGTGAAGGGGAGGGTCACATGGTCACATGTTGAGTTGAGGAGAGAGGGAGTGAGAGAGAGAAAGAGAGATTGAAGCAGTTGGGGAGAGATGAAAAAGAGAGAGACAGATTTACGCAGAGGATAACACAGATGGACATATGCAGAGTGAGATATATATATATATATATATATATGTATATACACACGCAGGTAAAAAAAGTGACTTGATTCATATAGAGTGCAAGACATGCATGCAGAGAGAGAGAGAGAGAGAGAGAAATGGATAGGGTGGAGCACACATAAACAGAAGGATACAAAGAAAAAGGAAGGGAAAATTGGTGAAAGAAAGAAAGCAGAGAGAGGAAGAGCGAGAGAATTTTTAAAATAATGTCTTAGAGTAGGATGTCCATGTGTCCTTTCACGGTTTCTGCAACTGGGTTGGAGGTAGAAGTTAACCTCAGATGAGACATCTGGCCCAAATGTTTGCAGCCGGGCAGACTCTGTTAAAGTCAGCCGAGGCCAGTTGGTGGTGTTCATTTGGATGACATGCTTAGAGAGAGAGATGTCTGCAGAGAACATAAGAAAGTGCAAGAAATAGAGAGAGAGAGAGAGAGAGAGAGAGAGATGCACACATATACAGAAAGAGACATTGAGAAACTTGCATATAGGAAGGCTAAAGAGAGAGTACAAGAGTTGCATACAGAGATGTATGGAAAGAGAGAGGGACGGACATACAGATAGTGAAATATATAGGTATATTTACTGATATATATGATGAGAGGAAGAGAAAGATATGTACATGTGTGTGTGTCTGTGTGAGAAAGAGAGAGAGAGAGGGACTTGTCTGCAGAGATGTATGGAGACAAACAGGCAGATGAAACGTTACTTGTAGTTACTGTCTTAGTAATGAGTTAGCACTAGTGTAAATAAAATAAACTGGCATTTTGTGTCTAGTGTAGTGCTGGTTGTGGAGTGTAGTGACATTGGTGGTAGTGGTGGTCATGGTGAGAGCTGCAACACATTTCAGAAGTAAAAGGAAGAAGAGGAGGAAACTAAAGAATTCTGTGTAGAAACAGCAAAATGAAACTGAAGTGCCATCTTTTTTTATTTCATTCTGCTTGAATGTGTGTGTGTGTGTGTGTGTGAGAGAGAGAGAGAGAAAGAGAGAGTGTGTGTGTGTGTGTGTGTGTATAGGGGTGGGTGGTTAGACATGTGTCTGTCTAAGCATAATTTTGTGTTTGTGTATCTGCTCTAGGCATGTGTGAGTGTGTGTAAAGACATATATGTTTATGTGTGTGCATGTGTAAGAATATATGTTCTTGTGGGCAGGTGTGTGTAGGAATGTATGCTCATGTGTGCAGGTGTGTGTGTGTAGGAATGTGTGCAGGTGTGTGTGTGTGCAGGTATCTATGCAGTCCCATGATAGCTTCTTGTAATAGTCCATCTGCCCAGCTTGCAACCACCTGTAGAAAGATGCAGGCTGGCATAGTGTGGCTGCCCACTCAATCAGTCTATGGTCTGTGGTCATCAGGCATGGAGTTGTCTTGCTTATATCTCTTTTTTATTAATTGCTTGGTGGCATGGTAGTGAAGTAGTGTTTAGGGTTGGTAGAATGACAATATACAGTCACAGCACTTGCAGGTAGCTCAAATAATATCTTTTTTTATGAATTGTCAAAGATGTTTCTCAATGCTTATATGAGAAAGAAAATTTTAATATCCATCATCTCACTCACCTGCCTTGTGTTATCGTACCTAAGTAGAAACCTTTTTCCCACCTTGACCTAACCACTGGTAGCTTATTTCCTCATTTATTCTCCCAGTCCCTCACCTATCCAACCAGTTGGCTAAGTTTGGTGCAACACATTACGATCTATCTGTCTATTTATCTATTTGTCTGTCTGCCTGTCTAACTATGTCTATATTTAGAAATATATAGACATATGTGTCTATCTATATCTAATCTGTCTGTCTATGTCTATTGATCTGTCTGCCTGTCTCTCTATCCATCTATCTGCTTATCTGTCTGTCTTTCTGTCTATCTGTCTTTCTGCCTGTCTGTCTATTTGCCTGTCCGCCTGTCTATTTATCTATCTGTCTATCTGTCTGTCTAACTATTTCTACGTCTGTCTATCCACACACACACACACACACACACACCAGTCAATCATCGGTCTGTGTATCCACACACACACACACCAATCTCTCTATATATTCATCCATATTTCCATGTATACATATGTCTATCCATCCATCCATATATATATATACACGCACACACACGCACACACACCCATCTATCCATATATGTGTCTATTCGTCTATATATTTCTACACCTGTCTACCCATGTTTTCTGTTCATCTGCATACTGCATATCCGTTATATATATATATATATATATCTCCATATAACTGTCTCACAGTCTGTTGCTGTACCTTATTTGTGCGTTATATCTGGTTTATCTGTCATAATGACCCACCACCCCCAGTACAAAAATCATTGTAAAGGTCAGGGAGGGATCTTGTGCCCTTGTCTACAATAACAGTGATGATGACAATGACACTGTCTGCTGCTGCTGTTTGTCTGTTCTAGGTGGCGCCAGTGAATGCCTGGCATTGGTGCTGTCGTTGCAGACAGCTTGATCGTCTGCACTTACTATGATTTTTTTTTTTTTTTTTTGTGGCAATAATTATAAGAGTAATGGTAATGATAAGGAAAATAATGATTGTAATAATAACAATAACAATAATTATGAAGATGATTTCTTTAATAATAATTGTATTAATGACTATATGGAATGATAATACACACCAATATCTTTGTCAATTTCATCTCTTTTTCTCTTATAACTACTTCTCTCTCTCTCTCTCCACACATACACACACACACAGTCTCTCTACATGCACACACACACACTCTCTCTCTCTCTCTCTCTCTCTCTCTCTCTCTCTCTCTCTCACTGAATGTATACACATACACACACTAAATATAATGCGCAATTGTGCATTTACATACATTATAGAAATTGGATGGAATGTTTGAGTTTGAGAGAAGAATAGTAACACCAGACAGAAGGATGGTCTACGTAAAACTCGGAAAATTGCAATAACAGAAGTATAAAAAAAAAAAACAAAAAAAAAATTACCAGTCGGCAAACAAGGAATGGTAAAAAAAAAAAGAAAGATGACAGAAATGTCAAAAGGGGAATGACAAAATAATATTAATGATTAAGGATACCTATATAGAAAGAAAAAATTAAATTGACAGGAATAACTGAATGAATGAATGAAGAAATCACAAAGGAAAGAAGAAAAAGTATAAACAGCATGAGAGGTCACACACATACATAGACACACATTTATGCGTATTTGTGTGTGCGTGTATATATTTTCTCTCTTACATTTCATCTTCTCTCTATAGTGATTTTGTTCTTTTGCTCATTTACTTAAGTTTGTGTGTGTATGTATGTGTATATGTGTGTGTGTGTGTGTATATATATATATATATATATGTATGTATGTATGTATGTATGCACACACATGTATACAAGCATGTATGTATGTATGTATGTGAGTGTTGCACATTCACATATATATAGTCACAAATAGTGAATTATACATACATACATATATACATATGCACGTACGTATACTTGCAGTTTCCTCAAGAAACCTCGCAGAGGAAATATTTTTCAAGTCAGCAGACAATATGTACATAGCAAAATGGAATTAATTATATATATCATAAAATCATTACTGCTTCTCCTGCTGTCGTTGCTGCTGCTGCTGCTTCTGTTGAAATGACCATGCACTTAATGATGATGTTGATACTGGTGTTGGCGGTGCTCCTCTTGATGATGTTTTCTGCAGTGTTACAGACGACAACGACGATGATGATGATGATGATGTTGATGATGATGATTGCATTGCTGATACCTGGCGGCTTACTATGCTAACAGATGAAAGGTAGGACAGAAAAACAAAATTAAACACTCCAATGCTGTCAACATCTCTGCAACTATTATCACTTGTCATCATCATAATCATTGTTGTCATCAGTATTACTACCATCATCATCGTTATCATTAACTGCAGCTGTAGTGCACTTATACAACATTATCAACGTCATTATTAATATCACCATCATCGTCGTTTCCATCATGCACCACCGCCACCACCACTGTCACCACTCATCATCATCATCATCATCTTCATCGTCATCATTGTTCCTTTTATTATCAACTTCATCACTAATGAGTGAACAAAGGATCTTCTTTGTAGTTGATCAACCTGCAAAAAATAACTGTTCACATCTCCCTCAGACCACACCCCGCCATCTTAAAGGAAAAGGACCTGTTGAATAATGCAGTCTTAGGTACATTAAGCCTGGAAAAAAAAAGGCACCCCCTAGATAGGACCATCATGGCTGGACTGTGCTTGATCAAGGCTGTTACAGGGCTAAACTACAACTTCTCCAATACGATCACATGTCAACATTTCCACCAGCATTTCCACCGTCAGTGTTATTGTCATCACTACAGTTTTACACTGTTATTATCAACTTTGACATTATATCATCATGTTAACATTTCCGTCATCATCATCACTGTTACCGTCAACATTTCCACTGTAATTCTTATCATTATCACAATCATCATCCCTATTATCAACCTCGCCATTATTACCATCACATGTCAGCATTTCCGTCGTTATCACTATTACCGTCAACTTTGCCTACACTGTTATCACCATCATTATTACCATCAACACTGCCATTAACATCGCATGTTAACTCCATCATCACCATCATCCTGATCATCATAAGAATCAGAATCGTTAGCAGTAGCACAGTTGGCGTTGCCATCTTCATCATAATAATAATAATCTTCAGTAATATCATTCAGTAGTGATTGCTACCATCATACTATAACTAATCACATAATACTTTATTCAAATGTAAAGTGTACTGTGTAATTTCATACATATATACATAAAAAAAAAAAAAATACACACATGCATATATATATATATATATATATATATATATATATATATATATATATATATGTATGCTAACTTGCTTATGATTAACCATCATATTCGATGACAACAATCTCTTCTATCAACTGCGAATTCTCTAATGACTATACTTTTTAAAGAGTAGCAGTAACAGGTGATATAAGTGTATGGACAACTGTAGGATTGTGACTGTTACTATCGCCTGTGCCAAACCTACCATATGCCTTCATGAGCAAAGAAGCTACAGAAGTGGTGGTGTCTCGTCATTGCGTGATACACTGACTGCCACAAAAGTCTCCACCACTGAGATCCAAGTTCCAGTGATACACATTGCAGGAGATGTTACCAGTCCACTGAAGTGTTATAGTGTTCTTTAAGTTTTTCATTGGTATGGATTTCTCAGTATCACAGTCTTCTCTGTGAAAGGGATAGAGATCCTTAGGTGGTCAAAATAAGGCTGATACCCCTCCTCCCACTGCGCCAAACTGCCAGAAGCTTCCTGGAATCCAGTTCGTTAGAAACAGCCTTAAAGCTAACTTCCATAGCTTGTTTTTTTTTCCCCTCTTTTTCTCAAGATGCACTCTTGTAAACTTTGTCTTCTGGGGTTCACCCACAAGGCAGCAAGACAGTGCTTATAGGTCAGTTTCATCATAGCTAAGGTGCTCTATCTACTCTTCTCCTAAATAAACCTGCTAGGTTACTATGTGACTGGTAACTTGTTACATGGGATCAACAGTGAGTAAACTAGTACTCACCATCTGGTTAACCTATTGAAGATGGTTATTGAAACTCCATCAGGACCCAAAAGACTATGACCTGTCTGAAGGATAGATGAACCCAGTATATAAGGTCAATAAGAATCTTGCAATAGTATACGAGGACATAGAAATACTAGAGATAATAAGTGAGTGTGCTGTATGATCCCATAAGAAGTGACATTCTTCCAATCCTTATCAGAACACACATAAATGCATTCACCATTCTTATTTTTAGATCTTCTTCAGTGTAGACTGGGCAAAATTAATTGAGGCAGTATTTTATGTTTGCATGCTTTACCTATTGCCAATTCTTTCTTGATTTTTCAAGTAAAGTATTCTTATTCTACTATGAAACCAAATTCACTGAACTACAGAGTGCACTATTTACTGGAGATGAAATATGTTCACCTCCGTTCAAATGATGTTGGTGTGAAAATATGTCGACACAAGCACACACACACACACACACACACACACACACACACACACACCCGCTCATGCCAGACAGGCTTCTGTAAAAGTCTAGACTAATGAGTTATATCAATTAAAAACAGTAAATCAAATTTATATTAATATAAAGAATCTTAGGTAAAGGCCTCTGTGATCAACATTTGTTCCATAAATAGTTGTATGCATGGCTGTGTAGTAAGAAGTTTGCTTCCTAACCACATGGTTCCAAATTCAGTCCCACTGCATGGTACCTATGGCAAGTGTCTTTTACTATAACCTCAGGTTGACCAAAACCTTGTTGTGAGTGGATTTGGTTGATAGAGATTGAAAGAAGCCAGTTGCTTATATCTGTGTATGTGTGTGTCTGTGTTTGACCACCACCACTTGACATCCAGTGTTGGTGTGTTTATGTCCCAGTAACTTAGTGGTCCAGCAGAAGGTATTGACAGAATAAGTACCAGGCTATAACAATAAAATAAAAACTGCAATTAAGTCATTCAACTAAAATTCTTCAAGGTGGTGCCCCAGCATGACCATAGTCGAATGACTGAAACAAGTTAAAGATATTACATACCAGGATGAGAGGATAAGAACAGAAAGAGCAGAATACTGGAAGAAAACCAATTTTGATTTTTATAGAAAGATTTAAGCTCTTGATTTCTAGTTCAAGGGCAGTAACTTCCTTTGTGGCATTTGTTTTTTTTTTTCACAGCATCTTCCATTCTTGCCCCACATGTAGGTAGATAGAGATGTGTGTTCACGTATGCATCTATTCATCCTTCAGCATGACATACAAATGTATTGCACATTTTATGTTCATAGGTGTATACAAATTGAACTTGCATGCATTTGCATGCTTATCTAGATACACACGTGTTCACACTGGCCTTTCATAAAAGAAAAAGATGCCACAAGAAAAGTTATCCTCTTAGGTCAATAATTGAGAACCAAAATCCTTTGTCAAAAATCAAAAGTTTTTCTCAGAATACTTTGTTGTTATATGATTAATGAATTAGAATTAATATAATATCTTTTAGTTTTTATTTGTTTCAGTCTTGAGATTGTGGCCATCCTGGGGCACTGCCTTGAAGGGTTTTCATCAAAAAAATTTACCACAGTACTTACTTTTAAGCTTAGTACTATTCTATCAGTCTCTTTCTACTGAACTGTTAAGTTAGAAGAATGTTAACAAACCAAAACAGGTTGTCAAATAGTGGTGGGGAACAAACACTAAGATACATACATGTGTGTGTGTGTGTGTGTGTGTGTGTGTGTGTGTGTGTGTGTATATAATACACACACACGCGCACACAATGGGCTTCTTTCAGTTTCCATCTTTGAAATCTACTCACAAGGCTTTGGTTGACCTTGTACTATAGTGAAAGACACAAGACCAATTTGTTGGTTAACAAGCTTCTTATACAATCATGCTCATGCCTATATAAATTATAAGAAAACAAAATCATATAATTATTTCCATGACAAACATTGTTGATGGAACCTTTTGCGATATTCTGTCTATAGATATAAAATTAGTTGATTTCATCATATTTCCTATGTTCATATGACAGTGATTGACTGTCTTCAGGATTGATATACTTTGATGAACTTCATTATATAAGCTCATCATCACAGGACTTCCATCCATCCCTACCCACAATTCCTTGAAGGGTCATGGGATTAGAGTCCTCAGGCACCTCCTCCATCTCCTCTACGGGTTGCTATCAAAAGCAGCTGTCATTAGGCTTTTTTGTTGGGTTCCCAAACAGGACCAACTGAGACTAAGAAGGGTAGACCATTGTTTTTGGTCTACCCTTAAGTCTTCTGCCAGTTGGCATGGCTTGAAAAATCTATGTTGCAATCCATTCTTGTGACATCCTAATCATTCATCCATAATACTAGAGCTGTGATCTCTTAATTCAGAGAATTAGCTGTTTGACCTGGAGAGACCCCCTAGTCTCTGAGCTACAGGACCCTGTCAAGTAAGATTACCTTAGAAAAATTTCAGAGAAATCCCATTCCGGCCACTTGTTTCTGTGACAGTACTCTTTTGGTCATTACTCAACATTTATGATCCTAGGTGAGGAAATGCAACAGATGGTGCATTACTGTCAGTACCAGCAATTCTTGTTTCTAGTTCAGCCTTCTGCCCTCCATCACTTGTGAATATGACCCTGAGATACTTAAACTTGCCTGCCACAAAACATGGTTCATCAACTATTTCCCATATTTTACTAGTGTGTATGTCCTTTAACAAAGCAAAAGCAACTTATACATCCATAGTGTCATCCATTCTCACTTAGCATACACATATACATACATATACAAAGCACAAGATGATAACTTTCTCCTTCAACAACCAATAAAAGTCTAGTAGCAATTTCAAAGATCCTTTTGAGTTTTCTTTAATAGGGCTTGTTGTAAGGTGGTTTCTTTGCCCTTTGGATGACTGTATAGACTAGCTGTTGTCGTTCTAATCTCTTTTACCATCTGAAAATCAGTGGCGTAAAACTCAGAGTGATGATTAATAGTATTTTCAACTTCTCAAAGATATGATGAAACTCTACACTCATATTGAGTACATCCTCTTCTCTGCTCCAGCACATTTCTCTATACTATGTCAAAAACGCACACACACACATGCCTGTATGTATATATATATATATATATATATATATATATATATATATATATATATATATATATGTGTGTGTGTATATATATGTATATATATATATGTATATATATATATATATATATATATATATATATATATATATATATATATATATATATACACATACACACACACACACACACACACACACACGCGCATGTCTTTTACTTGTTTCAGTCATTAGTGGTGAGCATTAGGACAAGCATCAAGCTGTAGAAACCATGCTGGAGCTGAGACATAGGGTGTGACATGGTACACCAATTCATTAGATCCTCCCATGCCAGCATGTAAAGTAGACATTAAGGTGGTGGTGGTGGTGGAAAATGGTAGTTACAAGAAACACACACAGACACAATCCAGAAAACTCAATATATGTTCATAGTATACAATTGTGTGTGTATATATATATATCATCATCATCATCGTTTAACGTCCGCTTTCCATGCTAGCATGAGTTGGACGATTTGACTGAGGGCTGGTGAAACCGGATGGCAACACCAGGCTCCAATCTAATTTGGCAGAGTTTCTACAGCTGGATGCCCTTCCTAACGCCAACCACTCAGAGAGTGTAGTGGGTGCTTTTACGTGTCACCCGCACGAAAACGGCCACGCTCGAAATGGTGTCTTTTATGTGCCACCCGCACAAGCCAGTCCAGGGGCACTGGCAACGATCTCACTCGAAAATCCTACAGGAGCCAGTCAGGCGGTACTGGCAACGGCCACGCTCAAAATGGTGCATCTCATGTGCCACCCGCACAAGAGCCAGTCCAGGGGCACTGGCAACGATCTTACTTGGCTTGCCGGGTCTTCTCACGCACAGCACATTTCCAAAGGTCTCGGTCAGTAGTCATCGCCTCGGTGAGGCCCAATGTACGAAGGTCTTGCCTCACCACCTCAGCCCAGGTCTTCCTGGGCCTACCTCTTCCACGGGTTCCCTCAACTGTTAGGGTGTGGCACTTTTTCACGCAGCTATCCTCATCCATTCTCACCACATGTCCATACCAGCGCAATCGTCTCTCTTGCACACCACAACTGATGCTTCTAATGTTCAGCTTTTCTCTCAAGATACTTACACTCTGACGGGTATTCACATTGACATTACACATCCAACGGAGCATACTGGCTTCATTCCTTGCGAGCTTACGTATGTCCTCAGCAGTTACAGCCCATGTTTCACTGCCATGTAGCATGGCTGTTCGTACGCATGCATCATACAGTCTGCCTTTTACTCTGAGTGAGAGTCCCTTTGTCGCCAGCAGGGGTAAGAGCTCTCTAAACTTTGCCCAGGCTATTCTTATTCTAGCAGCTACACTTTCAGCGCACCCACCCCCACTACTAATTTGGTCGCCCAGATAGCGGAAGCTATCGACTACCTCTAGTTTTTCACCCTGGAATGAGATAGAAGTTGTTTCCTGTTTGTTTACAGTCTTTATTGCACCTGAACATCTGCCACAAACAAAAACTAACTTGCTAGTTAACCTGCCTTTGATGTTGCTGCACCTCTTATGTGTCCATAGCTTGCACCGGGTACATCTTATAGAGTTACTACCTACTCCTTTTCTACATACTGAGCAGGGCCATCTACCTGAAGGGGTTTGTGTTTTATCTACCTTCCTACTTATTAGGATTTTGGTTTTAGCTAGGTTGACTCTAAGGCCCTTCAATTCTAGACCTTGCTTCCACACCTGAAACTTCTCCTCTAGTTCTGATAGTGACTCCGCAATTAGGGCAAGGTCATCAGCATAGAGGAGCTCCCAGGGGCAACCTGTCTTGAACTCCTCTGTGATTGCCTGGAGGACTATGATAAATAAGAGGGGGCTGAGGACGGAACCTTGGTGGACCCCTACCTCTACCCGGAATTCATTGCTGTACTCATTTCCAACCCTCACCTTACTGGCAGCATCTCTGTACATGGCTCGCACAGCTCTCACTAACCATTCTTCTATCCCAAGTTTCCTCATTGACCACCAGATAAGGGATCGGGGGACCCTGTCAAAGGCTTTCTCCATGTCAACGAAAGCCAGGTACAGAGGTTTATCCTTAGCTAGGTATTTCTCCTGCAGCTGTCTCACTAGAAATAAGGCATCAGTAGTGCTTTTACCTGGCACGAACCCAAACTGCATCTCATCTAAATTGATTCGCTCCCTAATTAGTTGGGCTATGACCCTCTCTGTAACTTTCATAACCTGATCTAACAGCTTGGTGCCTCTGTAATTATTTGTATCTAAAGCGTCACCTTTACCTTTGTAGCAGTTGACTATGATGCTGCTACACCAGTCATTGGGTATGACTCCTTCGTGTATCACCTGGTTCGTAATACGGGTGACTAGGCTATAGCCAACACTGCCAGATATATATATATATATATATATATATATATATATATATATATATATATACATACACACGCGCACGCACATACATGTATACATGCATGCTATATGTAGAATAGTCATGTATATCTATATATATATATATATATATATATCCATATATATATATATATAATGTACTTGTATAAATGTGTAAATATAATATATTTATAGATCTGTACATATATGCACTTTTGAAGATGTATAAAATAACAGAGCCCTTACTTGAAAAACAGGTAGGATTAGCAACAAGAAGGGCAACTGGCTGCAAGCCAATGCCTCAATAATATTCATCTAACCCATGCTTGCATGGAAAAATGGAAGTAAAAATGAAGTAACAACAGAACAAATATGCACATAACCAGCAAATTATTTGCTGACAAGGAAAGTGCTTACAGCATAGCAGATTTTCTTGTAAAGTGTATGCAAACACACATGCACGCATGTGTGTTTGGACATACCCTCACACACACACACACACAGACACCATCATTATCATTGTTTTAATGTCCACTTTTCCATGCTTGTATGGGTCAAATGGAATTCGTTGAGGCAGATTTCACTATGGCTAGGTGTCCCTCCTGTCACCAACCCTCGTCTGTTTCTAAGTAAGGTAATGTCTCCCCCTGTTCTTTGAACACAAATGCCATAATGACTGGACATATGTCTTTAGAAAACTGCAAACAGACAATACCTTTTCTATGAAGGTGGCATTTATTTACATTTAGTGTGCATGGAAGTATAAACATATACAGAGATATATGTGTGCATGTATGCATCCCAGGCTTCTTTAAGTTTCCAACTATCAAATTCACTCACAAGACATTGGTGGGCTCAGGGATACAGATTAAGATTCTTGCTTAGGGTGTCTTGATAGACATATATGTCTATGTACATACATACATATACAAAGCCTGGATGTACTATGGCTGAAATTCACTTCCCAACCACTTTTGCATACTTGGTGGACCAGATGGAAATGATTTGAGGCAGAATTTCTACATCTGAATGATAATGAGGTACAACACACATATTACACAGCACTTTCAATGTGATAAAACCCAAAAGGCATAGCTCTGCACATATCCAAGACATGTAGAGCTGTGCTCAATAGTGCTGTGAAAACACCCAATAAAAATTAAGATAATTATGATGATAGTTCCTTATTTTGAACTGATGTCACACATTTTTTTTTTTATGAAAGGGGAGGTAGATGTGTAGAAGATATAATTTACATCAGTACTTGGTTGGTCAGTACCATAGATAGATGAAAAGCAATCTTAGCAGCATTTGAATTCATAACATAAAAGAATATAACTAAATGCCATGAGGCATTTTAACTAGCTCTCTATATATTTTGTCGGTCAGTTGTAAAAACCACCACAACAATAATTGTTTCTAATTTTGGCACAAGACCAGCAATTTTGAGGGGAGAGTGTTAGCGAATAACATAGACTCCAACACTTGTCTGGTACTTTACTTTTTGCAACCCTGGAGGGATGAAAAGCAAAATTGACTTTGGTGGGGTTTGAACACAGAATGTTGAGAACTAGAAGAAATACCGCAAAGCATTTTGCCCAACACTCTAATGATTCTGCTAACCCACTAGTCTAGCAACAACAGTAATAATCATCCTTTCTACTATAGGCACAATGCCTGAAACTTTGGGGGAGTGAGGATAATTGATGTCATTGACCCTGGTGCTCAATTGATATTTATTTCAGCAACCCTGAAAGGATGAAAGGAAAGTCAACCTTGGTGGCATCTGAACTCAAACATAAAGAGCTGAAAGAAATTCCACTAAACGTTTTGCTTGGTGTGCTAATGATTCTACCACCTTGTTGCCCTAATGATAATAACAACAATAATAATAATGATAATAAAATCTATGTTAAAAAAATTTGAAATAAATATATATAATTTTATCCTAATACTAAATAATAAGAAAACATTTTATCCAGTTAGAATGAAAATTAATAAATAAACCTTGGATAAACTAAACATAGTTAATGAAAAGAAAACCCGTTAAATTACTTTGAGAAAAAAAAAAAAAATATAAAAAAAACAGCCATTAAACAAACATTTAAGGAAACCAAATTGCTGGTTGTTTAGATTTCGTTAGAATTCAGTCAGAATTTTAATAATGTCTAAGTTGATTTCACCGGAAATTATTTGATTACTATCAAATAATTTCCATGCAACCTGTCATGCTCTCTCCTGCCCTGCTCTTCCTTCCTTTTGTCTCCTCTTTTCTCTCTTCCTTCTCTTCTTCTCAATAAACTAATAAAGCAAGCTGAAATAGGTTAATTCTCTAAGATATATCAAACCAAACAGTAAAAGTAAACAGGTCATCAGTTGCAAGAGATTGAAAGACTGAAACAAGTGTTTAGTTCTCAATTCCATCGGATTAAGCAATCAGCAGTTTAGAAAGAGCCACGAATGAGACCAATTTATTGAGTATTGTTTTGACCAGTAGGAAAGGACTTGCTGGATATAATCTTCAAATCTTACATACTGTCTTTTAATATACAAGAAAAAAAGAAAAAAAAAAACAGAACTACACATACAAGAAGAATAAATTAGAGAATGTAGTTACATTATTTTCTGAAATTTTGTGCCGGTGACACATAAAAGGCATCTGTGCGAGAGGCACATGAAAGCAGCCATGCCGGTGACTTGTAAAAGGCACCCACTGCATTCTATGGAGTGGTTGGTGTTAGGAAGGGCATCCAACTGTAGAAACCAAGGCAAAACAAACTGGAGCTTGGCGCAATTCTCCAGCTTACCAGTTCCGGTCAAACTGTCTAACGCATGCCAACATGGAAATCAGACACTAAATGATGATGATAGCTAGAATACAATTTAATCATATAAGTCTGCTTGATCAAAGCTGAAGTGGGAATAAACAACAACAGCACCAACAACAACCACCACCCTGTATATTCATGGTTCTAAATCAGCTGCTACTACTGCTGGCCTGTGCCCATGGTCAAAACACTTAAACTCTGATGGTTGTGTTGTAAATATACAGGTACCATATAACCTTTTCTACTCTAGGCACAAGGCCCGAAATTTTTGGGAGGGGACCAGTCAACTAGATCGACACCAGTATGCAACTGGTACTTAATTTATTGACCCCGGAAGGATGAAACGCAAAGTCGAACTCAGCAGAATTTGAGCTTAGAACATAAAGTCAGATGAAATACTGCTAAGCATTTTGCTCAATGTGCTAACATTTCTGCCAGCTCGCCGCCTTCAGGTACAACATAATGTAATATAACTCACCATAGTAACTTTGTAAAATTGAGGAGTATTTTGTTAACATGCTATCCTGAGTTCAAGTTCTGTGTGCTTGATTCATACTGGATGCAGTTATTCTTTCAAAGCTCATATATTATTGAGTATTTGAGAGATGGTACCATCTGGGATAGAATGTTAGTTTACTGCTAACAATATTCTCTGAAGAGCAATTATCTGTTACTGATAAGGTGGTGAATTGTGGTACATAGAATTGTGTTCTGCCTAGAAAGATTGTATGATGCCTACTCAGAAAGATGGCATCATAGTTGCTGTGACTATGAACTTATTAGCTATGAGTCTGCACCCAGTATGTTAGTTATTCAAGTGAAACCTATTTCAAATAAATAACTTAGAGTATTTAATCAAATAGGTACAGGTGTGGCTGTGCAGTAAGATGCTTGCTTCCCAATGACATGGTTTTGGGGATCAGTCTCACTGTGTGAGACCTTAGGAAAGTGTCTTTGACTATATCCCCAGGCTGACCAAAGCCTTATGAGTGGATTTGGTTGATGGAAGACTAAAAGAAGCTCATTGTGTGTATGTCTCTTAATGTTTGTTCCTCGCCACCACTATTTGACAAACCTGTGTTAGTTTGTTTACATTCCTGTAACTTGGGCATTCGGCAGAAAGAGGCCGATAGAATAAGTATCAGGCTTAGATATAAGTACTGGGGTCAATTTGTTTGATTAAGTCCATCGAGGCAATGCTCTAGCATGGCTGCAGTCAAATGATAGAAACAAGTAAAAGATAAAAGATTAAAAAATCTTCATTAACCATTTAGCATTTAAACCAGTCATATCTGGCCCAAATACTCTACCAGGTTTATGTCCAAACTGGCCAGCTCCAGCTTCTCACACCTACCCTACAATTCATTCTCAAAGTAAATAGTCACACCATTGAAATCTCAAAGCTGCAGGATAATGCATGATTAATTCAAAATAATGTGAATAAATAAGCATTACATTTAAGAGAGTAATCTGAATGCCAAAGGGTTAAATTCAAGTGTGTTATGGAAAGTTTATGAAAAGTCTTGTCTAATTTCAGTCTTACCAGTGTATGTGTGCATTGTAGGGAGATGAGTGAGTTTGATTTATGCATACAAGATCATGTCATCCTATAACTAAATTAACATCTGTGAATATGCCATACCATAACCAACGTTATATAAATGAAAGCCTCTACTTGGAGTGTTATTGTTACAAAGAATCAAATTCAAACCTTACAAAAGGGAATATATAACATGTTTAATATAATTTTATTAAAACTATTTGCTCCGGTTGTATATGCAAGTGTGTGAACATGTATGTGTTTGTGTATGCAAATTTGTAAACACTGCCAACCCATATAAGTGCAAAGAATAAAGAAGCTAAAGTATTTTATTATAGCTATTATCATCATCACCGTTATTATCTTAGCCACCAACACCACCAGTATCATGATGACCATCATCTCTGCCACTACCATCACTACTATCATCATCATCATCATCAGCATCATAACTACCATCAGTCTCATCATCACCATTATTATTACCACCATCATAGTTTTCATCACCACCATGAGATTTTGCTTATGAGTTGATCAGCCTCTGGATAATTTTGAGACTAATCTGTAGTATCATCGTCATCATCACTACCACCACCACCATTATCATTTAAGTATTCATTGTTGAAAATTGACCCATTTAAATGGCATCCTAGCCATCTCCAATTTGGCAAACACTATTGCACAGCAAGATGTCATTATGTGAACTGATGCCAGAATATCAAGATTGCTTTTCAGTTATTTAATACAGTCTTATTCATCTCTATAATTTAGAATTTCCCCCAATTTCAGGTGTGAGCATAGCATTGATGCAAAAACTTCATGGAAGTATGTAAGAAACAGATGATTTTTATTTTTTACCTCTAAATTGTATATCCGTGTTTTTTCTCACTCATATTTCTCTGTCATTTCAACCTGCATAAAGTTGCAGTTGCTGTTGTTGTTGTTGTTGAATGACCTCTAAGTTTTCCTCAAGCTGACAGATAGAATGTCTGAATATTCAATTTACAGATCTAGCCATACCCAGGTGTGTACCCTTTAGTTTGTTACTGTTTAAGTCTTGGACAGCCCAAACAAGTCCTTCTTCTCTTAAGACTGCAGGCTATGGTATGAAGGCGATTCAGCTATTTCTTGCAGGTTGAATGACCATATAGAGGTCTGTTCATTGGTATGTACTAATTTGGTTTTTAGTAGATTATATAGATTATGGAATTTACTTGGTCTATATACCATTTTTATATGCAAGTAATTCATTATATCAATTATTTTATATATTTTCAACACTTGTTCCCAGCATTTCCAGAATATTTTGTAGGCACAAGCCTGATTTTGAGATGAGTTACCTTTCTTTATTTGCATTAATTTGTGAATATATAATTGTAATGTATAATGTCGAGCATATTATTGATGCATACTGAAATTAATAGTACATGAAGAAGGTTATAAAACTTCCGTAATCATATGGAAGTCATATGGATAAATAAATCTATCTTCACCTCTCACATCTCCTGACTTTATGCTTTATATTACGTGTGTGTGTGTAAATGTGTTTTTCTTTTGTCTTGACATGTATGCACTGGCTGTAAACAAGATATTGCTGTTCATGAAAATGGTGTTGCATGTTTGCAGTCCTCTGCAAATGCATACCTGAGTTGTTCATTGTTTGATAGACTAGAGGACTTATTACCTTTCTTAGAAACAAATGTGGGTTGGCAAAACGAAGGGCATTTGGCCATATAAAATTCCACGTCAATAAAGTCTTGTGTGATCCATGCAAGCATGGAAAAATAGATGTTAAAATGATAATGATTATGATGTTATTCTTGAATTTTCTACATTTGATAGCATTACTAGTTAATACTAATTAGAAATAATAATCCTTTTTTTTTACTACAGGTACAAGGCTTAAAATTTGTGGGAGGAGTTAGTTGGATACATTACCACCAATGCTCAACTGGTACAGTGCCTAAGAGGATGAAAGGCAAAGTTGATCTTGGCAGAATTTGAACTCAGAACACAATAACGATTTCAAATTTTGGCACAAGGTCAGCACATTCAGGGATGGGGCTAGTCGATTACATTAACCCCAGTGCTCAACTGGTACATATTTTATCAACCCCAAAAGAATGAGGGGTAAAGTTGATCCTGGTGGCATTTGAACCCAGTACATAAAAACAGACAAAAATGCTTAGCAGCTTTTTGTCCGGTGCAGTAACAATTCTGCCAGCTCACTGCCTAAACTCAGAACATAATAGCAACAACAACACCAACTACAATGATAACAGCAATTTCTAACATAGATACAAGGCCACAAATCAATTAAATCCACCACAGTATTTGGCTAGGCGCACTTGATTCCAGGATTTAAATTCAGAGCTATAACTAAATGCTATTAGGAACGATACCTTATGATGATGATGATTCTAATGCTGTCAAGATATTTTTCCAATCCATACTGTTACTTTATGCATCCCAAAAAGGATAAAAATCACTGTAGTCAACTTCTGCAGAATTTAACCTTAAAATATAAGAGTAAGTAAATATTGCCAGGCATTTTCTTTACTGCTCTACCAATTCTGATAATGATGATTTCTTTATTTTAACAACATCAGTTTTTATGACAGGAGAGGATGTTGTCAGTTGAAATTGACTTCACCATAAATTTTATCAGTCCTTGGCAGCATAAAAGGGAAATACATGTTTGGTAGGAATTAAACTAAAATCAATAACCAAACTGCATTAACAAATTAAAACACCTTCAACTTAGACATCAGTGAGACAATCATTTTTACATTAAATATTAGACTGTACAGTTTAATCCTTTTGTTACCATATTTCTAATGAAATATACTGCCTTTGTTTCAATTAATTTTGAAATTGATGAAGAATTTAGTAAAATAGCTTTAAGCTGGTGTTTAGAATAAATTAACATGACATTTTGAAGGAAGGTTTTAATTTAGAATACTTTGAAAGAGGAAATTTGTATCAGAATCAAGGCAGTCTCAGGTAGGTTAGTACCAAAATGGTTAACCTGAAATCAATGTTGGCCTTATAGTCAAATATTTGTCAGTGTGTCCTTATCACCAGCACCATGTTATGTCTTTGCTAAAGATGCTTGACTTTTAATAATTAGTGAATCTTGAAATTTGCACCATTAGTAACATACAGATCATTGCTGATGGATATTATTACACAGCTGAGTGATATTTTTTTAGCTTACGGTTATTAATTCATGCCCTACAATAGTTTAGTGTCCTATGTAAGAGTAGATGAAACAGAACTGCTTCTTTAGTATTCTTCAGTTTCAGAAAGCATGAATTTCTGTTGTGGGAATAGTGCTTGTTGTAGTTAAAAAAGCTTTTGTGGGAACATCAGCCATTTGATAGTATTAACTATGAGTATCTGTGGAAGTTCTTTTCAAGAGTGATTGTCCACCTGATTTTGTAGATATCAATTTAAAGAAAAGTAAATTGACTGAAAGATTCAGTTTCAGATTAATCACATTTTCAACATTCACTGACTTTTTGCTAAAACAAAGTGATGAGAAATGTTTATGTATCTGCTCTTTGCAGATAACTGTGGCTTTGTTGCCCATACACTTGAAGGTATTCAAAGAAACATGGATTTCTCAGCTGTTGCAAAGAACTTTGGTCTCTTAGTCAGCATAATAGAGATTGGAATCGTTTATCAAATCCAGACCTAGATCTTCATGTTTCCCAAGTAATCCAGAAATCACTGTTGATGGAAATGTGCTAAAAGTGGTGGAGGATTTTGAGACAATACAGCATCCAGTAAACTAATTATATATCTCCATGTCTCCTCCAGAACTGGTAAAACAAGTGTTGCTTTGGCAGCCTGACAAATCAACTTTGAAATAATCCAGATATTTCACTGCATATGGAGATTCAAACATATAAAGCAGTGATCTTAACTGAAACTATTGTATGGTGTAGACTCATGGACCCTGTACTACTGGTAGATAAAGCATTCACACTTTCTATTGTTGCTATCATTAGAAAATCTGTAAGATCAAGCAGCAGGACATGATACTCAATATAGAAGTCCTATTTTGCTGTAAAATTGGTGGTATGCAGATATTACTAATGAGACATCGACTTCACTGGTGTGATCATGTGCGTGGATTGGATCTAAAAATGATCAAAATCCCAAAGTAATCGTTTATGACCAGCTTGCTAGTCATAGATATTTTGGCAAGTATTTTTTTGGAGCACCTCTGAAACAAAATCTGAAGATGTATCATATTAACAAAACCATGGCTTCATTCAAAGATCCATTGACTGATCGTGTTAGAGAACTTTTTGCATGTAGGGCATTGAACTTGAGAGAATATACAAACAAACTCAAAAGCGAACATTTTATTTCTATTTTGATTTTCATAATGTTTCACTATGTTCCATTCACTGTCATTTTAAAGTTGTTTAAATTTTTACTACGTTCTTTTTCTATTTTAAGAATATAAAAGCATAACTCTGAAACACTTGTAACAAATATTATAGAAGATTTCTAATAGGCACAAGATGATACATTTAAGGAGAGGAAGTTTACAGTCAATTAAATAGTCTCCAGTTCTTGACTGTTGGTGCTCCTATTGATTCTGGAAGAATGGAAGGCAAAGGTTGACTTTGGCAGAGTTTAAACTCAGAACATATGGATCTATATTTATTGAATGGCTTAAACACAAAATTGGACATAGATGCACACATATATCATGTACATCCCATGAGAAAATATTCAGAGTAGACAGTATGCATTATTAAAGTAGATTGTCTCCAAAAAGCCTTGCACTATGAGACAAAATATCAAAATAAGTTGATAACGTTTTTGAACAGCCATCACTTTCTCTTACCAGTAATCGTCTTTACTGCTATTCATCACTTGCTCTCTTATTAACAAACTCCTATCTCTTCTTCCACATTTAGCCCCTGCCAATACTATTACTCTTCTATTACTTATTTCAACACTGTCTCTTTCATTACTATCTCTTCCTTCATCCTGTCACTTTATTTCTCTCATCAGAACCTCACTTCCTTCCTTCATTCTCACACTCAATCTGATATGCCAGCAAAAAGAGAATCTGAAAATAAGAGATTTGCCAATGTTCTGTGAATGGAGGATCGGAGAGATGAAATGTTCTGGATTATAAAGCCGTGTGTCAGTGTAAATTAAGATCTCAAATGTTAGAAGAGTACGTATGGAATGATAGTGCACATTTATTGTCACTGTTGACAAGAAAGAACCCTGGACATATTGTTACTAGAGGTTGCTGAATGAGAAAATTTTGTTGGTGTACTCTAATTAGACCAGTTATACAAATGAAAATGCAATATGAAGATAGGGACAGCTGATGGACTAACAAAAATAGTCACTGAGATACTGAAAATATCAAAAATTGAACAGACTAGTCAACTGCATAGTTAACCCTTTTGATATCAACCTACATCAAACTGCCTCTGGTTCTGTTATATAAGCTTCCTGTCTTAACCCTTTAGCACTCAGATTTCTCTGTCAAATGTAATGCTTATTTATTTATTGTTTTGAATTAATCATACATTGTAGCTTTGAGATTTCGATGATGTGAATGTTTATTTTTAGAATGACGTTGTAAGGTAGGTGTGAGAGACCTGATCTGGTCAGTTTGAACATAACGCAGGTTAAATATTTGGGCCTGGTATGGCTGTTTTCAATGATAAAGGGTTAAAGTGATCATTATTGAAACTTTCTGTCAAAATTTCATGTTAATTTATGTTCCAGACATTAGCTTAATAATGATAAAGTCATTTTACTGAACTTTTCATTATTTTCAAAATTAAATGAAAAAAAGGCAGTGTATTTCAACAGAAATATGATGCCAAAAGGGTTAAACAGGTAGTACAAGGATGTGTCATGCACAGTGACTCATGCAGTAGTATCGCCAATTGCTACAAAAAGAAAGAAAATGCTCTCGAAAGAAGCACCTACAGAAACATCAAATTATAGACCAGGTTACAAAAATAACAGAAACAATTAAAACACAACTGATTAGGAAAAAAAATTAGGTAAGATGAGATGAAATTCAGGTTTGTGCTTGGATGAAGTACAACTGATGGCTTTTTTCTATAAGAACATCCCACTACAGCTAACATTTATCAATCCAGATAAAGCTTTTGATTTAGTACCATGTCCTGTAATCTGGTAATCGCTAGGAAAACAAGGGTTGCAAGAGCTGTACAAGCCATATATATGGTGAAAGTTAGTAAGACCATTGACATGCATGTAAGTGTCCATCAATCAAGGTTCAGTTCTCAGCCCTCTTCTGTTCATCAGGTTGTAAGAGATGGAGTTTAAAACTGAATTTTCATGGAAACTCCCATTTGTTGATGGCCTAGTTCTCATAGCTGAATGTATCAAAGATTTACTTAGAAATAACAAATATTGAAGTAAAGCCTAGAATTGAGAAGCCTTACAGTAAATCTTGCTATATAAGTTTTAGTTAGCACAAAAAAGACAGGACTCTGCTATCATCAGGGAAGTGGTCATAATTGTTATGCACAAAAGATTCAAAAGAAAAAGACTGTTCAGGAAAAAGACTAGCATTGTATGAAATGCAGTGGGATCACAGTCAGGATCTGCATAAGAAGAAATATTTCACAGAATATATACTTAGGTGCAGGCATGGCTGTGTAGTAAGAAGTTTGCTTTTCAGCCACATGGTTCTGAGTTCAGTTCTGCTACATGGCATCTTGGGGTAAGTGTCTTTTACTATAGCCCAGAGCCAACCAAAGTCTTGTGAGTGGATTTGGTAGATGGAAACTGAAAGAAGCCCACTATACATACATACATACATATACACACATACACGTGTACATACGTGCCCCAGCATGGCTACAGCCTTAGGGCTGAAACGTGTAAAGGAGTGAAAGAATATATATACATACATATTGCTTTTCAAGCTGGTATGGTTTGGATGGTTTGACAAGGAGCTGGTATCTTTGGCAAAGTTTCTATTACTGGATGCTCTTCCTATCATCTGCCACTTTTAGAGAGTGTACTGAGTACCCCCACCATCACTTGGCAACCAGTATTGTTTTGTTTATGTCCCCCATAACTTAGCATTTTGGCATAAGAAACCAATAGAGTAAATATCTGGCTTATAAGAAAAAAAAGTACTGACATCGCAGTCCAGTGATTGAAAAAAGTAAAAGAATATATTTACTAGGTCAAAGTCACCAAAGATGTTACTATGTTGTCAGTTGTTGGATTCATCAAATTCCACTTGAATGTTCAGAATGATTCTACAGTTCATATTTGACTGCTTTTACACATAGCTGTGTATAAAAACAAACGTGTGTGTGTGTGTGTGTGTGCACGTATTCTTGTGGTTTAGCCTCAAATCATACCTGGTCTAACAACCTTATGATCAGAAGAATTCCAGTCATGATCCTTCATTGAAATCGACAATTTTATTTGTTTTTATTTTGTAAAAATTCTCATCATTTGAGGGAGATATACAAGTGTTATGCATAGTAGGTCATGCGACTACTTAGAGGTGCTTTGTGTATATTATATATCGTCATCATCATTTAATGGTCTCATTTTCCATGCTGGCATAGGTAAGACAGTTCAATATGAACAGAGCCAGAGGGTTGTACCAAGTTCTAAAGTCCGGTTTGGTATGGTTTATACAGCTAGATGTCCTTCCTAATACCAACCACTTCACCGAGTGTACTAGGTGCTTTTTACATATCCATATATGTTTTAAGATTTCACTTAGGCATAGAGATATATGCATGTGCACAAGTGTGCACATGCACACACACACACACACACACACACACACACATATGCGTCTATGTGTTTTAGTTGGTATAATATCTGATATTAGACAAACCATGCTCACATGCACAATAAACACATAAACATGATGTGCAGACAGTATTTATAGAAAAAAAAAATATATATATATAGAATGATTCCGTTTGTTCTAAAGCTTATTTCTTGAAAAGAAAAATTATCTTTGCATAATTTCTTTAAATTTTGCCTTCTATTTTCTTTAAAAAAATTTTTTTCCTATTTAATAAAATTATTATTATTATTATCATTATTATCATTATTATTATTATTATTATTATTATTATTATTATTGTTGTTAATGTTGTATCTTTTATCTTCATTTTTTTTTTATTTATTCATTTTTTTCTTATCAAATCTCTGTAAGTGAGGCCTGGAACTAAATTGTTTCATCAGACGTATTATAAATCGATCTGTACTTGGGACGGTGTCCAACTATTTCAACGAGTAGCTTTTATATAATTTTCCTTTCAATAATACTTGTTAGACCAGATCAAAGTCTTGTTAAAGGCAGTCCTTGTGTGTGTGTGTATGTATGAATAATTGGTGTTGGGGAAGGTTATTGGTCACCTGCTTAAGACTCTCCCTCCCCCTCAGTCCCTTCTTTCTCCACCCCAAGTTCCTGCTATTTCTCTATTGCTACTTTTACATCTTCTAACATTTCTCTAAGCCAATAAAAATGCCTTAAGTAGTGCAGACAATTTCACCTGTCCATTTCTTTTTGTAAAACTGTTTTTGCATTGATTTATTCCAAGCTAACAAGGAGGTGATAGATTCCTGAAGATTTCAACATTTCTATATTGTTTTTGGAGCATCTGAGTAGTTCATTGCCTTTTCACTGCTACAGTTTAACCATATAGTTGTTGTGGAACCTGTTCTCAGCCGAGCAGATTGTGGCTTTATTCAGGAACAACAGCACCTAGAATTAATCCAGGAAGTAAGCTTCTACAGCTTGGAGATTGTGAAGCGGATTTCACTGGAAATGAAAAGACTGTCCTCTAGTTGTTTCATCTGCATTGAACCATGACAGTAGTAGGTGCTGCTTAGTGATAGATACCTGTTGCAGAAAGTGGGAGATTTCAATGTTCAGATGACTGTAATCAGAATTGCAAATGTTCAAGACAGATGACAATGTGCAGTACATCAGAACCTATCTAATTCATGTCAATATATATCATCTTAAATACTTGAGTGTGTGTGTGTTACACATGCACATACATAAAAAAAAGAAGGTACTGAATACATATAAGAGAGTGTATGTGTGATGCAGATTTAGTTGTTCAACAGAAGAAAGGTAAAAAAAAAAACCCAAACCGAAAAAAAACTACTTGATACCTCTAGAACTTATTTATTTGAAGTTGCTTTGAGTTTATTATCCCTTTTAGGGGTTGATTAAATAAATACCAGTTATGCACTGGGGTCGATTTAATTGACTTATTCCCCTCTCCCCACCCAAAAAGAAGTTCAGACCTTGTACCTCTAGTAGAAAGGATTATTATTATTATTATTATTATTATTGTTATTATTATTATTATCGATCTAACAAAATAATTGATCAAACTACCCTGTGGAATTTCTTCCAGTTTCAAAATCTGATGCAGTCAACTTTGCCTTTCACCCTTTTGAGGTCAATAAAATAAGCACCAGTTGAACACTGGTGTCGATGTAATGTCACATAAAATGCTTTAAAAATGCTTAATGGCATTTCTTTACATTCTAAGATCAAATTCCACCAAATTCTCAGGTTCGATAAAATAGGTGCCAGTTGAACACCAGGGTTGATGTAATCAACTCATCCTCTCTCCCAAAATTGCTGCCCTTGTGGCAAAATTTGAAACCATTATTATTATTATTATTATTATTATTATTATTATTATTATTAAGGCAGTGAGCTAGTAGAATTGTTTGCATGCTAGGCAAAATGCTTAGTGGTATTTCGCCTGTTGCTTTGTTCTGAGTTCAATTTCTGCCAAGGTCAGTTTTGCCTTTCATCCTTTTGGGATCGATAAATCAAACACCACTGAAACACTGGGGTTGATGTAATTGACTAGTCCCCTCCCACAAAAATTTCAGGCCTTGTCCCCTTAGAGAGGCTTATTATTATTATTATTATTATTATTATTATTGGAGTTGCCTGTTATAGATGGGTTTTATGAACTTGTTTCTGAAAAGTATCAGATAATTTTCCAAATTCAATATTTTTTCATTTTTTTCTGATGTTTGTGTAGATCTAGATGTAGAAGATTGAAGAGTCTTTTCTTGTTATACCCCACCATTTTGAGGAGAAACAAATTTTTTTTTTTTTTTTTTTTTTTTGCTATCAGTAGGAGCTGTGGGGTTGAGAGTAGTTATTGGGTTGCTACAATAGGAGCCAGGAAATTGTATCAACTCTGACTAGATATAAATTGTAATGCATTAAAATTTCCAAATTAACAGATACAATATTAAACCAAATGTCTGGCAATCTTCGGATTGAAGTGTACTGGGTTTCTGGAGATTTTGGTTTTTTGGATACAGCCTAAATAGGTACTTAAAATGTAAAATAAACTATGAAAAGTAAAGAGTTAAAGTGTATTTACCAGATTCAAGTAAATGCTCTTGTAAAGTAGGGTCTGTTTGATATTTATTAATCCATTTAAAATTCTTTAAATATATCATACAACATGAATACAGTGTAATGTTTATAAGATGAAAATTAAATGAAGAAAAGTAAAGAATGTAATTTTATTTAACAGTTACAGGTACAAAGTATTATAATTATCAAGCAGAATATATTTAATCTTTATCAATCCCACTTAAAATATTAAAGAACAAAACTATTTTTGACACACTTTATGCAAATTAGCCAACTTCTAAAACAGGGCCTGTTACTCACTACAAGGTACAATATATTACACAGTATTGCATAGTATTTCTCAATTTTCTGAAAATTCTGGATTTCTGGAAGCTGGATAAGTGGTTTGAAATTGTATTTATTTATTTTCATCTCTGAAAATAATCAAGGTCTTCTTTGAAATGTGTGGTGAAAGGAATTCAGTTTCTAATAACAGAATGTTAGTAAATTTTCACTTTGTGCTTTGAAATTAATCTCTTTTCAAAAGATACACTTTTTTGTTAATAAATTTTGTTGGGGTAAGCCTTTCAGTATTTTCCAATATTATTTCTATTTCATGTAACCCTTTAACATTCAAGTTACTCAGTCAAATTTAATGCTTATTTATTCACATTGTTTTGAATTAATTATGTTTTATCTCGTAGCTTTGGGATTTCGATGTAGTGATTACTTATTGTTAGAATGCTATTGTAGGGTAGATGTGAGAGGCCAAATCTGGCCAGCTTGAACGTAAAACAAGGTATTTGATGAACCTGATATGATTGGTTTATGATGCTAAAGGATTAATGTAAATTTGACTACATCTACTTAAATTGTATACTAAATTGTAAATTCGTAAAAGAAGGGTTATGCATCTAATTGAATTTATTTTTTGTAAATGGCTTTTTGTTAAGTTACTTGAGGTGTTCAATCTCTTACATATAATTTTGATATACTTTTGACTTTTGGATGGTAAACAGTGATATTTTTCATTTTCTCTTGTAGTATTTTTAAAGATTATCTTTTTTTTTTATATATCCTTTTACGTCAAGTCTTTTGATAAAAAGAGTCTCTTTTGATCTTATAGATTTTGTCTTATGTTTGCTTAATTACTTGTATCTTTAATATCTACCATACTTTTCCATGCTTGCATGGGCTGGGATGGAGTTATTTGAGGTAGATTTTCTATGACTGGATTCTCTCATCTGTTTCTAAGCAAGGTAATCTTTCCCCATAGCCAGACATGTTCTTGCCAAATATTGCAAATAAATGACTCTGCATGTGTGACAGTGACATCCATTACATAATATTGGAATACATATGTGCGCGTGCATAATGGACTTCAGTTTCTTGTTACCAAATCCACCCACAGTTTTGGTTTGCCTGAGACTATAGTAGAAGATGCTTGCCCAAGGTACCATGCAGTGGAACTGAACCCAGAATCATGTGATTTGGAAGCAAGCATCTTATGAAATAGCTATGCCTGTGCCTATATATGTATGTGTGTACACACAACACATATATATATTAAAATAGTAGGGTAAAAAATTGGATATTAATTAATATCAATTTAATACCACGAAACTAGCACATTAAAAGAATCAGGAGATTCAGAAAAAATTATCTGAGATCTCAAAAGGATTATTGTATATGTATATATATATCAAAACTCTCATTTAAATTTTTGATATATAACCAAGGAGATCGATCCATAAGGAGTCTACTATAGACTTTGGGGAGAAATCTCTTGCTATTTTGGTAGCGATTACATGTTTATCTCATCAACACATTGTGGAGATATCATCATATGAACATATATATATATATATATATATATATATATATATATATATACACACACATACTATATAAATGCCACAACCACGGAACTATAGCCCTTTTAACTTAAACTTTAACAAGTCGGAGTGCTAAAAATTCACCTGATGATTCCACATTGTTCATGTATGTCATGTGCTTTCCGATCAATACAAAATGGAAAAAATAAATAAAATAAAAGTGGTTGTAGTAGGAGGAGACTATTTATAAGCAAAGACTATATATAAGCAAAGTGGCAAAATTATATCTCTGATCATTGATTGAATGCACAAATTCATATTTACTCAGTTTACAGTTCATTGCCAATCAGTCTAATATAAAGGCGTTAAATATCATTTTTACCTGTTACTTCTGCTATTTTTATGACTAATGTTTTTTATCAATCTATCTATTGACCACTACACTTTTTTCGTATATACATTTTTCTACCCAATTTCTCTTTTGGCCTGTGCACTTCCAACATATATATTTTGTTGGTTATATTTTCAATGAGAAGTGGAATACAAGGCTCACAACCATCATTGGTTGTACTATTTGATCCTTGACTCGTGTCAATGTAAGAAATTATTGTTTCCATTATCATTATTATCAAGGTGGCAAGGTGGCAGAATTGTTAGCACATCTGAAGAAATGCTTAGTGGTATTACACCCATCGCTACATTCTGAGTTCAAATTCTGCTGAGGTCAACTTTGCCTTTCATCCTTTTTAGGTCTATAAATTAAGCACCAGTGAAACACTTGGGTCAATGTAATTGACTGGTCCTCTCCCACCAGATTTCAGGCCTTGTGCCTTTAGTATAAAGGATTATCATCATCATCATCATCGTTATTATTATTATTAGGCAGTGGGCTGATAGGATCGTTAGTGCGCTGGATGAAATGCTTTGCAGTATTTCACCAGTTGTTATGTTCTGAGTTCAAATAAGTACCAGTTGAACACTGGAGTTGATGTAATTGACTCATCCCCTCCCCCAAAATTGCTGCCCTTGTGGCAAAATTTGAAACCATTATCATTGTTATTAGTTTTGAGAAGGCCGTGAGCTGGCTGAAGACTTAGCACACCAGGCAAAATGCTTAATGACATTTTGTCCATCTTTATGTTCTCAGTTCAAATGCCACTGGGGTTGAGTTTGCTGTTCATTCTTTTGGGGTTGATGAAATAAGTACCTGTTAAGAACTGGGGTTGATGTAATGAACACTCCTCTTCTGCCAAAACTTCAGGCCATGCACCTATAACAGACAGGATTATTATTAGTTTTAAGAAGACTTTGATCAACATTACATCAGAATCTCAAATCTACAAGATATTACACAATTAATCCAAAACAATGTGAATCAATATTCCAGTTCACAGAGTAATCTGAAGGCTAAAGAGTTAAATGCCCCATTTCACCTTTTAATCATAATGTTTAACCTTTCCGTAGACTAGATCTTAACCCTAAGCAATATTCAACTTGTCGATCTAGTTTAGAAAAAAATTTTTTGTTAGTCTGAAAATTATTAATTTTTTTAACACTTTAGCATTCAGATTTCTCTGTCAAATGTAATGCTTATTTATTTATATTATTTTCAGTTGATCATGTAATTAATATCTTGTAGCTTTGAAATTTTGATGATGTGATCGCTTATTCTTAAAATGACATTGTAGGGTTGGTGTGAGAGGCTGAATCTTCCTGTTTTAAACATCAAACAAGAAGAATATTTGGGCTACATATGACATTTTAACTGGTAATTCTATTCTCATTAAATCTGGTTGTGAATATTTCTTTCTTAACTCTTTAGCATTCAGATTACTCTGTCAAATTAATGCTTATTTACATTGTTTTGAATTAATCATCTGTTATCTTGTAGCTTGGAGATTTCGATGATGTGATTGTTTATTTTCGGAATGTCATTGTAGAGTTGGTGTGAGAGGCTGGATCTGGTCAGTTTGAACATAAGACAGGTAGAATATTTAAGCTGAATATAGCTGGATTAAATGTTAAGGGATTTAATTTTATCTTGATGATTAAGGCTTTTTCTTGACATTAAATTCTATTGGTTTTATTTTTTCTTGATACAGTCATTTTTCTTCATACAGTAGTTATTTGTTCTCTTGAGGAGTACACACCAATATCAGTTATTTGTTGCCAATCAGCTGATGATTACAGTTAGCTATTAGGCTAATTGAACAAAACTTTTAGGTCTAAGATATATACTTTTGAAAAACATAGCTCTGTGTGTGCAAGTGTGTATACCTTATGATTAGTTTGTACCCCCCCCCCCCCCCCACTACTACTGCTGCTGCTGCTACTACTACTACTAGAGAGAGAGAGAGAGAGAGAGAGAGAGAGAGAGAGAGAGAGAGACTTGCCAATTTTAGATATGGAAGCTCTTCCAATTCCTCTCTGGATTGATTCATAGAAGAAGCAATTAATAATTTTACATAAACATTCACTAAAAAAAAAAAATCTTTTCAACAAGAAATTGAACTGGTTTTGTGCTGAACTGATATATATTATGTCTTGTTAGGTGGTGTTCATGAAAGACACAATAAAATGTAATCTAATTAAGCTGTCCCTGCTCCAACTGCACTGTCACTAAGAGGCTCTTTCATTCATCTTGGAGTACTTCAAAGAATTATTTCTTTTTGAACGTTATTTGATCTTAGTTAATTAAACATGTTCTGTAGACACCTCTTCTTTCTTGAACATTTTGTACTTTCTGTTTGCTGGCATAGACCATCACTTAGCCTGCTCATATTTTATAGCTTCATTTAAACATGTGTAATGTTTGAACTTTTGCTATGAAAGTGTACCAACTAGAGAATAACATGTGAGTCTGTTTTGCCACATCACATTGCTATTTATCTGTGGAATTTGGTGATAAAGTGTTAAACTGTGAAACATGCTATTGCTGTGCTGATCTCCTTTCTAATGTAAACTCAAGCTTCCTGTTTTATTTTTGTTTTCAAAGAATAAATACCAAATGCTTAAGAGACAGTCTTAAAGAGTTTATGAACAGGACAGAAAATCCTCATCATGGTTTTAGTGCTTGTTTTTCTATTGCTGATATTCATTGGATAGGTTTTCTCTGCAGCATTAAGCAATGCAGCTAAATTTGTTTGCAGACTGGCAAAAAAAATACTTAAATCATTTTATGTCCATATTTTCATGCTTGCATAGTTTGGGTGGTTTTCTCCATCACAGCATCTTGCTGCTTGCTACTGTCCTTTCTGATCTTCTTTGTAAAGTTTAGCTTCTTGCGATCAGCCTTCATCACTTTTTTCTATGTCTTCTTCATTTTTCTTCTTGCACAACTTCCTTCCACTTGGATCATCTTCTATATGCATCACATATTGGTACCAGTTCAGACTTCTCTCTAGCTTACTACATCTGATTCCTTTTATTCTTAGTCTTTCCCTCAACCTTTTTGTGCATATATATGAACATTACACATCCATTAAAGAATACTCACTTTATTTCTTTCTGGCCTTTCCACAAACACTACTTTTAATAATTGATAGATTCTGGTAATTAGTGTTGCAAATGGTTAGGTTACTTGTATTACTGAACTCCGAGTCTTGATCCCTCTTCCTTCAATGTGCAAAAATCATAAAATTTTTATTATCAAAATAGCCATTATTGTAGTGCCTAACATCTTCATTGCTATCACCAGTCATAATAGTGAGCTAACTGTTGTCTGTTGTCTAAGTAACGTGCAGTAGGCCAATGTAGGAATGACCTTTTTGCATATGTCAGTCCTGGCTGTGGTGCACAAGCTAACATTGCTGTTGTTATGTGGCCTATTGCAAATGTGTAGGTGTCAAGTCTGGCAACATCAGCAGTGGTCTGGTGCAGCACAGCAGTGAGTCAGAAAATGGCACTGCTACAAAAATTATGACAGCCAAACCTACCACCAACATCAACAAATATGATAACACTGAGGAAAGGCTGGAAAAGGTAAAAATGATAACATTGGCAAAAAAAAAAAAAAAATGGTTGAGAATGACAGAGAAAAATTGAACAAAATCAAACTCCAATTTCATCATCAGGAACAAAACTAATGACAGCTGCTGAAACAAGAACAACAACAGCAAAAATAATAATGTAAACAAGAATAACGCCAAGGAATTTTCCCATTTGCAAAAGCATCTGGACAGGACACTTCAGTTCAAAGAATAAAATATAAGCTATATATATATAAAGACAAGCTGAATCATTCACTGAGAAGCAGAGTCACCTACAGCTGCATAAACTAAAAACCAATAAGAGTGCAAAAACCTTTCTCCAGTGTAAACTAGGAGCATTTCTAGTTGTGTGGGGGCAATGAATGGTATCTCTACTGAGGAAGCATCTGGACAAAGGAGACATGCTCAACAATTTTTATGCTCAAACTTCTGCTAAATATGGTTGTCATCAGCTGTGTAGATGGAGAATCTGAAACTTGTATGATTCCTTGTATTACCACTTTACAGATTTTGAAATAACACGGTCTATAATGAACTAAGGCCTCAAATCACACACATACACACACCCTGGCAAATGTGCATGCATGCATCCACACACACAGAGATTAAGTACAATGCATACTGTACTAAACTGCATGCCAAATCTTACTACCTTTTATGTATGTTTTTATATTTAACTTTTGGTTTAAAAGTATCTAATGAAGATGTTTAATATTCAGATTGTTAAATGTGTATCTGTGATTTAAAAAACTAGTTTTAGTAAAATTTTGATAGACAGATCATGAAAATATTCAACCTTTGCTTCATTTCACAGATCATTCAGCTATATTTAATTTACTAATTTAGCAACACGCTTTTTTTTTTTTTTTAATTATTCCTAATAAATCACAGCAGCAGCATGTTTTAATTATACTGTCTTCAGTGATAATATATTGAGACTTCAATTTCTTATTCCTTAGAAAAATTTTTCTCCAACGGAAAAACCACAAAAACCAAAAACAAAACAAAAGATACCTTTTCCCATTTCTAGAGCAGAGGCTAACACATTGTCTTCTATAGTGAAAATGCTTTTGGTATTTTCAATGAAAAATTACCTTGAATTTTTATTTTTAGTTGCTATATCTGCCTTATGATGATCCATTTTCATGCAGCCCACTGCTCACAAATGGTTGCCTATGCTTAACATAGACACACACATACATACAAAGACATATAGTCAGACACATATGTATACAACTAAGCACACATGCATATGCAGACAGGCAGATACACATACAGACATACATATACAAACACATATTGCTGAGGAAGATACTGAGATCCAAGACCTGGCATACATTTGTGTACAATCGTGTATATACATGTTGAGAATGACACAAAACATGAACAGTAACAGTCAGTTCCACTACATGATGGCAACGAGCCAAAATGTAACTCGTTTCGCTCTTTCTTTCAACTCTTTTATTTCTTTTCTTTTGATTTAAAAAAAGATATATATTTTCTTTTGATTTCATATCAGCTTTCTTTTTTCTTTCCCTCCCTCTCTCTCTTGCTTTCTTGCACTTCTTGATCTTTTTTCTTCTTTTCGGCAGTTCTTGTTTTCTCTTTATCTGAAGGGGCCCAGTGTTCACTCCCACTCTCTCAGATCACCATCTCCTCCTTCTCCTCTAATTTGTCCATCCCAACAGCCAATGAATTAGAAAACAACCAATCTATTATAAACACTTCAACAGAAGAAATACTATAGGCAACAAAGAGTATTGGTAATCTATGTCAGAAAATCCCCTTCCTTCCTTGCCCCGACAGGGAGGAGGTGAGCATTGATGTCTGTTTATTAGTAAGCATACGTTTGTTGTAATCTTGCAACTAAAGCAAAGTCATCTCTGTAGTCACTACTATCCAAAGAAGTAATTTAGTCTGCACCAAATGCTGACCATTGACTGGCCTGGAAAGACATTCAGTGAAGAAGCCATAATAAAAACCTTCTTCTCTCTCTCTCTCTCTCTCTCTCTCTCTCTCTCACACACACACCTCTTTCTCTTGCCCTCTGTGTCTGTATATGTATATACATGCACACTCACATTGTTTGTAATGAACAAGAGAAGAAGTAATAATGTAAGTAATAAAAAGTGTAGAGTATAATTGCATTTATTCAGTTGATGGCTTATGCTGTTATTCTGAGTTTTATAATTCCTTAATTAGTCAGATAGTAAGTGCTGATCTGCAATGATAAAACACTCAAAAACAATTCAAGGTATGTTTGTACATGTATGCATTCATACATACATATATATATATGTGTGTGTGTGTGTGTGTGTATAGGCTTGGCTGTGTGGTAAGAAGCTTGCTTCCTAACTGCATGGTTTCAAATTCAGTCCCACTACATGGCACTTGGGCAACTGTTTGCTACTGTTGCTCTAGGCCTTGTGTGTAGATCTAGTAGACGGAAACTGAAAGCAGGTCGTTGTGTGTGTGTATCTGTCACCACCACATAGGTTTAGGTTTGTTTACATCCCTATAACTTGACAGTTTGGCAAAAAGTGACCAATAGAATAACTATCAGGCTTAAAGAAATTGACAACGGTACTAATTTTTTAGACTAAACCCTTCATAGTGGTGTCCCAGTATGGTTACAGCCCAATGATTGAAACAAATTTATTCTCTCTCTCTCTCTCTCTCTCTCTCTCTCTCTCTCTCTCTCTCTCTCTCTCTCTCTCTCTCTCTCTCTCTCTCTCACATACACACACACACACAAGTTTGTCCTAATTGTTTCTTCTCTGGTCTTCCTTAGATTGTAATTTTGTGACCTGGTCTGTTGTATCCCATAGAAAAACTGTATGAAGTTAGATATCATAGACACCAATTCAATTGGATAAAGAGCAACAACTCCATTGATGTGTGCACTGAGTTTCTAATTTCATTGTACTCTACTTACCATAGCCTTCTTTGAAAATTATGTATTTTAAATGTACCTACTCCAGCATTCACTCCTTAGAAGGGGAGAAGTTGGCAAAAAAAGCTAAACTTATTATCTTCAATTCCAGTTTTTGTGTCTATCCTCACCTAGGGTTGTAAATGTTGGGTAGTGACCAAAAGAGTAAAATTGTGAATGCAAGTGGCCAAAATGAGGCTCTTCTAAAGGGTCTTTGGATTAACAGCTCCAATACTACGGACATGTGATTAGAAAGAATTGCAATATGGCCCCTTCAAGCTGAGCCAAATTGTAGGAGACTTAGGGTTAGACCAAGAATGAGTTGACTGGATAATATCCATAGTTTCTTGCTCATGTTTGCTTGGAAATCCAGCTAGAAAGTCTAATGACAATTGCTTTTGAAAGAATCTCATGGAGGAGGTGCTTGAAGACTTCCATGATTCTCCTAGGATTAGTGGATGGAGAAGATGGATGGATAGACAGTTGCCATTTTAAAAAAGTTTATTTTATTGTTTCGCTTTTGTTTTTGAAGATAGACATATTGTGATGGGACAGTTTATGTCCCCCAACAAAAATACAATTTGAAAAGGTTTCATAATCTTATGTTAGTATTCTTATGATCATTTAGGTCTCTATATTGAGAGGCTGCAGAATGCAATGATAAGTTGAACTGATTGTACTGAAATAGCTAATGTTTGGCACATCACTCTTTTGTGTTTAAATTCAACTGAGCTCAATTAATTATGTATTAGCGAGTGAGTGAGTGAGTGGAATTGATTCATTTGTCAATGACTACATACTAACGAAATTAGCCCTGTAACTAGTTAAAAAGAAATCATTATTATTTGATAGTTGTTTTTTTTTTTTTATAAATTATTGTCATTGTTTAATTCATGTTTAATATATATGTTAAGTATTGCATCATTGACATGTATAAACATCTAGACTACCCATTTCCACTTGCATATAACTCACATTTAAAACAAAAAATCTCCTCCTCCTCCTCCTCATCATCATCATCATCAACACTATCTCTTTTCCTTGTAGATTTGAGCTGTACACTTAATTCTTCTTGTATCAATTTAACTGTCAGAAATAGTCTCCAGATCATCTTAGAATGTTTCCTGAGACAGATTGTTGTCTTATCTTGGAAAGAGTTTTTATTTTTGCCCACTCAACTCTTTTGATACACCTGAGACTGCTTTTGCTTCTTTGATACAAATTTCTTGTATTTAACGTGAACTAAATGAAAACCTATTAAAATTTCATGTTAATGTTCCAAATGTCAGCTTAATAATGACTAAGTTATTTTACTAAATCCTTCATCAGTTCCAAAATTAATTGAAATAAAGAAAGTGTATTTGAACAGGTGGTAACAGAAGGTTAAACACCATGGCAACAGTGCTAAGAGCTGATCTTGAAAGACAGCATTTCTGCCACCTCCTGGCCAAGGTTCAAGAAACATTTGCTTTTTGTTTTCATTCACTGATTGCTTGATTATTTTTGTGGTTAAAAAGTCTTTTATTGTAGTGTCAGGTTGACCAAAATCTTGTGAGTGGCAGATGGAATTTATGCAAAAGTGTGTGTGTGTGTGTGTTGTAAGACATGCAACTTAATTTGAAGAACAATATAACTCAAAAAAATCATTTTAAAATTTATTAGCTTATGTATGATTTAATAAATGGTTTGTACATATCTTCATTTTTATTTTATTTGATTTTTGTATTGGTTTTTAGAGGTTTTTAAAAAGATTTTTCTACTTCTAAGTATGCCCCTTGGGAGCAACATAAATTCTGATAAACTGATGGAAATGGAAATTTATTTCTTAAAAAAAGAAAAACTATGTAAAGTTGAAAAAGGCATAACTTGAAACAATATAAGTCAAGGTATGCTTGTATACTAGTTTAAATTGTTATGCCAATTTATGTCCTTTTATGCAGAAAAATAAAACTTCACCGTTCTTACTCAACTGAACCATAGAAATTCATAATAATATGTATGAGACTGAAATATTAATATCAAACTGAGATAAGAACTTAGATTGATATAATGATTGAGTTAAGAAAATATATTACAGTCTCAAATGAGGTAGCATTTAATCTGAGGTTTGATTCAGAAGACTACCTTCATTTTGGCAGTTGATTTTATCTTGGTGTTGATAGGTCTTTTGATTGTTGTAATCTGGCGTATTATTTACTGTAGCAATTTATCAATCAATCAGCCATTCAGCGAGTCAGTCTGTCAATATATCGTTCAAATAATCAATATATGAAACAGTCAGTATATTGATCGGTCGATCAATCAATCAATCAGTCAGTCCAAAATCAATTAATCGTCGTCTATCAGTTAATCAGTCAATTAATCAACCGGTCAATAAATCAATCAGTTAATATATCAATCATCCAATATATTGACCAACCAATCAATCAGTTGGTGTATCAATAAATTAGTCATTATTAAACATGTCGCCACCACCACTGGTGGAGGGCGTAATCAGTAGTGTATCAGATATATAATGTTTGGCAGTATTTAATTTTGTGCTTTTACAATACTGAGTTCAAATCTTTTGGGCCAAAATTAGGTTCAGTATTACCATTATTGCCTCCAGCCTCTTCCTCATCATCTTCTTCATCATTTTTATGTTTGACAAATTATGTCTATTATTATTATTATTATGACTAATTTGACTATAAAATAAAGACAAGTAGCTTTCCAGAAACTATAATTCTAACAACAAACATACCAACACACACTCACAACCCGGTGACCCATATACATTCAATATTTACAGTAGAGTTATTGATTTGACTAACCAAACACTCTATCTCTCTCTCCTCCTCCTCTCTCTCCTCCTCCTCCTCTCTCTCCTCCTCCTCCTCTCTCTCTCTCCTCCTCCTCTCTATCTCTCCTCCTCTCTCTCTCCTCTCTCTCTCCTCCTCCTCTCTCTCTCCTCCTCTCTCTCTCCTCCTCTCTCTCTCCTCCTCTCTCTCTCTCCTCCTCTCTCTCTCCTCCTCTCTCTCTCTCCTCTCTCTCCTCCTCTCCCTCCCCAGTAGTCTGAATCCTTTGCCCTTTATATGATCATCACCACCTAAATCCCCTCTATTGAAAGCATGCCTTTTCAAATTATGTACTATAAATGTTTGTTTTGTTTGATCTACTGTTTTAACCTATTTTATTCCCCTTAAGATAATTCATCTGCTCCTTAGAACAGTGAGGTGAGGTTATTGTATTAATGTTCAGCATTAAAAAAATTGGTCCCATTTTGATCTAGTCTGAAGATATTTTCCTTCCTGTAGTCATGGAGGCCCTGAAAAAAATGATGAACATTAGCCATTAAAAAGAAATAAGTAAATGGAATTGATATGTTTATGGAAAATCTTTCTGATATATCTTCATCCCAGGGCAAAATGAGCAATGCCCTAACTTCAGCAGCTGCCATTCTCTTTTAACATTTCAAAGTTGTTGGGGACTATTGTAAATATCTGCCTCTTTCATCAATTTCAGTCTCCCTCACTCAGTAACTGCTAGTATAGTTTCTGTAAAACTAAATTTACTCAAAACTTGCTCTGCTATATCACACACCAATGGTCTCTTTCTTTCTTATACCTAGGTGTAACATGTCCAAATAGAACGCCACATCAGTATACCCTCACAATGTGTCACATCAATATATGCTCGCAGTTAGATAGCACTTCAATAGGGTCACATGAGTATGTGTAGTGAAAGAGGCTGTTGTGATATTCTTTTATTCTTTTACTTGTTTCAGTCATTTGACTGCGGCCATGCTGGAGCGCCGCCTTCAGTTGAATGAATCGACCCCAGGACTTATTCTTTGTAAGCCTAGTACTAATTCTATTGGGTGTTTTGCCGAACAGCTAAGTTACAGGGATGTAAACACACCAGCATTGGTTGTCAAGTGATGTTGGGGGGAGAAACACACACACACACACACACACACACACACACACACATATATATTCAAAGTTCAATGAATCCACACTCGGTCTTCACTTCTATGTACAAATAAGGAGAACGCTTCATTTGTTGGTCCATAAGTGGACTGATTGTCAGCAGTGTATATATAATTTCCCAGCTCCTTTTATATGTTTAAAAAGTGGAAAGATTCATATATATTCACATTAGCATATGCTGAGCAAAATAAAATTTTCTCTGTGCCCCTCTCCCTTTTGTCCTTATTCAACCAGAGCAGAGGAAATCCACATTTCAAAACTAGTCACCTTCACTGTTCTGCTCAAAGGTGGGTGGAATATCAGCTTCCACAACAGTAATGCTCTAACAGGTAATGTAACCTCAGTACTATGTATCGGCTATGCTGAAGAGGTTTGCATTTACCTCTCTATCTTACAAACTTCTGAATCAAACAACTAAAACCACAATGTCATTGCTCCAAGCTCACCCCATCACAACACCTTTCCCTTCTTCTAAAGAAAGAAAAAAAAAGAAAGTTTCACAAAACAAGGAAAAAAACCCTCTACATGCTACACATAGCAGCCACATTTAATCAAATCACACTGTACTGTCTTGAAACAAGGACGACACATTGAATAATTTAGTAGTTCTAAATATCAAAATAGATGGGATAGTCAAGACTGGAATACCTTTTGTCCTATATCTGTTAAGTCAAGCTTACCTTGTGTTACACATAACATCAAGAAAGAGGAACAAAAAATGAAAAAGCCTTTATTGAGTTATTTTTCTCTTAGTCATATGGTTTTAACCCTTTAGCATTCAGATTATTCTGTCAAATGTAATGCTTATTTATTCACATTACTTTGAATTAATCACACATGATCTCATCGTGTCAAGATTCCAATGATGTGCTCCTTTATTATTAGAATAACATAGTAGGTTAGATATGAGTGGCCAGATCTAGATGGTTTTAGTATAAAGGTGGTAGGACATGATTTGAGAGAATTTAAGCTACTATTTCTAGCATCTTGAACAATCACATAGAACAGTGGTTCTCTACCATTTTTTTTTTTAACCTCTGGACCTCTTTGATTTACATTTTACTCAAATGAACCCCTATAGCCATTTGATGCTTTAAAAATCCTAATAATCAAATATTATTTGGGAATTGTATAAAAAAATAGTTGAAATGTTTTTTGTATTGTCGTAGCATAACCAATTCATTGCAGATAGATTTTAACAACAAAATCTTATATGGACCTTGGTTGAGAACTCATTTGGCATGTTGGCTGCTTGTAAATAGCTAGCACAATAAAAGCCTTTTCAGCCATCTGTCCACCACATCAAGGTCAACTGTCCACTACATTGGACCAAGCTTCCTTTACATTTATCAATGTATTTTCTTAGCCTTCTCAATGACAAGCAAAAACCTGTTCATCTCTGTCCTTCTTCAACTCAAATTAGTAACTTGATTTTGATGTATGTACTGTTGATAGTGAGGTAGTAGTGAGTTGGTAGTGCTTTGTATGTTTCTGCGCCTGTGTTTTTGCCTATCTGTCTGTGTATGAATTAGTGTTCACCATGCATGCGTGTGTGTGTGTGTGTGTGTGTGTGTTTATTACTGTTTCTCTGTATGTGTTAGCAACTCGGTTTCCTGTGATTCTTGCTATGCCTTGACTTCACACTTGTGTTTACCATCTGCAGGTCCTTACATGTTTCGAAAATCTACCTCTTGGTACTTTGCATATATATGTATGTGTGTGTGTGTGTGTGTGGAGAGAGAGAGAGAGAGAGAGAGAGAGAGAGAATTCATCTATAATTGATTTTGCTTTATTTTTGTTTTGTTTGTTTTCCTATCCCTGTCTCTTGTTTAATTTCCATGACTCCTTTACAAGTAATTTTGGTACTATCAGTGGAAGAGGAACTGATGGAGAGAAAAGTGAATTGGAATTAAATTCCAGAGTTTAATAAACATTTGGAGTTTTCCATTTGGTACAGAGTCTAACATATATTGTAGTATCGTTGTTGTTGTTACCATTTAACATCTACGTTTCTATGCTATTATGAGTTGGACAGAATTTGTTGAGGCAAATTTTCTACTGCCAGATGTCCTTCCTGTTGCCAACTCCCACCTGTTTCCAAGTAAGGTAATATTTCCCCATGACTAGTAATATTTTCATGAAAGAATAGAAACGAAAGACGCTGCTTGCATAATGGGGACATTTGTTTACAACTGTCACATGAAGCTGAAACAAAGAGACAGTATATCAGATAGATGGCAGAGCATTGTAGAAAATGAGGGAGAGTATATTTTAGATTAAAAACGAACTTTATCTTAATTTTGAAAAATAAAATAAGTATACAAAAAGCACATTATTTATGGGATGACCCAATTTATATATACACACATATTCTATTATACATACACACCTCTTAACCTTTGCATGTACACACATATACGCATACCCATGCACATACATATACATACATACACATATATATATATATATGTACACAGATATACACATACATATATACACACACACCTGTACATTTGCACTAATACACACATACAAATATATGCATATACATACGCATGTACACATCTACACCACATACACCCACCGACCCACACACATACCTATACACACACACGTACATCAGTTGTGGCGTGCAAGAGAGACGATTGCGCTGGTATGGACATGTGGTGAGAATGGAGGAGGATAGCTGCGTGAAAAAGTGCCACACCCTAACAGTTGAGGGAACCCGTGGAAGAGGTAGGCCCAGGAAGACCTGGGCTGAGGTGGTGAGGCAAGACCTTCGTACATTGGGCCTCACCGAGGCGATGACTACGGACCGAGACCTTTGGAAATGGGCTGTGCGTGAGAAGACCCGGCAAGCCAAGTAAGATCGTTGCCAGTGCCCCTGGACTGGTTCTTGTGCGGGTGGCACATGAGATGCACCATTTTGAGCGTGGCCGTTGCCAGTACCGCCTGACTGGCTCCTGTAGGATTTTCGAGCGAGATCGTTGCCAGTGCCCCTGGACTGGCTTGTGCGGGTGGCACATAAAAGACACCATTTCGAGCGTGGCCGTTTTCGTGCAGGTGACACGTAAAAGCACCCACTACACTCTCTGAGTGGTTGGCGTTAGGAAGGGCATCCAGCTGTAGAAACTCTGCCAAATCAGACTGGAGCCTGGTGTTGCCATCCGGTTTCACCAGTCCTCAGTCAAATCGTCCAACCCATGCTAGCATGGAAAGCGGACGTTAAACGATGATGATGATGATGATGATGATATATATATATATATATATATATATATATACACACACACACACACACACATATACATACACATACATGCATCTATATATATATATATATAGACACACATGTGTGTATAAGCATATACACTCATACACATACATATCTCAATACACACACACACATGCATGCACATGTATATAACTGTACTAACATGCTCATACACACACATACACATATAAGAGGGTGTACATCCAAACATTCCTATATATATTTTCACACACACACACACACACACACACAGCAAAAGGGAGGAAAAACATCTGCATATAATTTTTGGGGTACATAAAATAGTATGTAAAAGAGTATATATTCATCTGTAGCTTTCATTATTCAGGCAATATTTGATTTGTGTCTCTCTGTGGGATGGTAGTTTTTGATTGGTGTCTTTCTTGGGATGATGGTTTTGGTGATTTTGGTTCAGTTTTGGTTGGTGTTTTTAAAAAAGTATTCTTCCTTGGCCTTACAAAAATATTTATTTTCTGTCCATAGTTTGATGAAAGGGAATATTTTGAATTTTCTTTTCCCACATTTATCGAATTGTTCACTGCAAGTTGTGTTTCTAACAGAGGGATCATGGATTTGTTGTTTATGTATCCTTACTCTCTCATATTATCCAATGCCCATTTCACCAATGTAGTATTCTTTGCATTCAGGGCATGTGGCACAGTAAATTACGTTTTTGGATTTGCAATTTATATTTGCTTTTATTTTTGAAATATCTTTAAAAGTAATTTGTTCTCTTACTTCCATGTAATCACATGTTCGAAAATGAGGGTCACCACATTTTTGAACTCTCTTTGTTGTTTCTCTAGTTGTAACTCTTGCTTGAGTTAAGAGCCTTTTAGGTTGAGTGCTTGACATCTGCTATAAATTATTTTTGAATCTGTTAATTTGTTCATTTTTAATGATTGCTGAAGAACTGGGAGGTATCTTTTTGCAGTATTGATGATGTCGTGATTTCCTGGGTTGCAGTTGATGACAAAAAGAATGCTTATGAGTTCATTTTCTTTTTTGTCTGTTTGTTTTCCTCTGAGGTCAGTAGCTTGGATGTCTTTTGCTTTGGTGATTGCTGTGTCAATCTAGTGGGATACTTTTGTTCTTTTAGAAATATTTTTAATTCTTGTAATCTTTTCTCCCTTAATTTTGCATCTGTTACTATTGTGCAAATTTGTTTTGCCATATTAACAGGTATGTTTCTTTGGTATGTGAGGGATAGAAGGAATGAAAGTTCAAATATTGGTGTGTGTCTGTAGGTTTGTAGAAGAGATTTGTTTTATGGTATTATCTTGTTTAATTAGAAGTATGTCTAAAAATGGTAATTCCTTTATGTGTTGTTCCATGGTGAATTTTATTGAAGTTTTTTTTTTTTTTTTTGTTTATAGTTTCAGCTTAGAGCTGCGGCCATGCTGATGCACCGCCGTATGCAAATTCTTTAAAAGTGAGTGAAAGATTCCTAAGTCTTTTTGGTTTTTGCTCCAAAATATAAAACAGTTATCCAAATACTGTTTCTAGTTTTTTTTTTTTATATATATAAATGGAGAATTGTTTGTTAAATGTTTCTGTTAGTTGGGAATAGAGTTTGAGTTGTAAGAAGCCTTTTGTGAGTGTTGTGTAAATGTGGCTACTTTTGTCTCCAGTGCTGTTCCTTTTATTTGTAAGTAGAAGTTGTTATTGAAGAAGAAGTGATTATTTTCCAGTATCAGTTTTAATCCTTCTAAAATGAAGGTTTTTGAGAATTGTTCCATGATATGATTTATAGCTTCAATTCCTAGGTTGTGTGGGATATTGGTGTATAGACTAGTTACATTGAAATTAACAAGAATTGTCTCCTGCTGGATACCTTTAGGTATGTAGTTTAAAAAGTCCATACTGTTTCAGACAAAGCTTGGCATCATTTTGTATATATTTATTAAGTTGCTTAAGCATTGTGTACTGGATGTTGGTCCTGCAATGATTGGGCATAGTTTCAGGTCTCTGGGTTTCAGAATTTTGACATATATTGAATTGTTTCCTTTTATGTTGTCTTGGATTTCTTTTGATTTGTGGATCTTGGGTAACCCATAGAAGCTACTGCTTTTTACTTCAAAGTTTGGTAAATAATTAACTTCATTCTCAGTTAGATTATTACGATATTTTGAGACCAGTCTATGTACCATAATATTTTTATCCTCGTTTTGGTTTAGCTTCTCGTGTTAGTCATTAAGTTGTTCCAAAACCATATCTCTGTAATGGTTCTTGTCCATGATAGTTGTTGCTCCACCTTTGTTAGCTTCTTTGAAAATTATCGAAGAGACTTTAAAAAAATTTTTTATGCTTCCAACTGATCTTTAGGTATGTTGGATTTACATTTCCTCTCTGTTGCATTAGATTGAGCTGATCGTCACAGGTAGCTAATATATTCTTCTGAGTTTTTGTCTCTATTTAAGATAGGTCTGAATCCTGTCCTGTTTTTAACCAGTGATTTGTCTGTGTATACAGTATTTAGAAAAAGATTCCCTCAATCATAATTTTCGGCAAACTGCTTATGTCTTTTATGAGTTCAGCTTGCTTGGATTTTGCAGTGGGTGTAAATTTCAATCCATTTTCCAGGATCTTAATTTCTTAGTGGATAAATTTAGTATTTTTGGTTTGCTTATGTTTATTTTCTATGTCTCATGAAGAATGGTGTTATTTTTTTCTTTTTTTTTTTGGTGGTAGATCTCCCGTCTTAAAAAATGGTTTCCATTGGAATTGGGAGTGTTTATGTGGGAATTTTGCATTTTTCTGTATGTAAATATTTTAGGTTGGTTATTCATAGGTAAGTATGTTCTTGGTTGTTGGATTGGGGGTTGACTCATTATTCTATTGTTGTTCCATGTGGTTTGTTTGGGTCTATGATTTGGTCTCTGGAAAGTTCTGTTTTATCTTTGATTAGGGTTCTTTGTTCTATTATTTCTTGTTATATCTGCATATGATCACAAATGTGTGTTTCTTAGAGGACTGAGGTGTCTTTGTTTATTTTGTGGGAAAACTTCCTTTCTTTTGGTGTTGTTTTGAGGTCTCAGGGTTGTCATAAGTTGGTCAGTGTTTAGGTTTTATCTGGTTTTTCCCATAGGTGTTTTTGTATTCCTGTAGCCAAAGGATTTTTGATTCCAAGATCTTCTTACTCTTTGTCTCTTCTGTAGTGGTGTCAGTTTTCCACATGTCTAGAAGTTTTTTGGGGGAATACTTCCACTGCTTCTTTTGTTAATTTCTTCATGTATATAGGTGTCATATTTTTCAAATTTTCTTTTGGAAGTTTGTTACTTTTAGGCAGATTAGTGTGATTACTGCTTCAAATCTCTGTAGTGCCAAATTGAGGTGAATTTGGTTCTTCATTTGGTTCTGACGTTATTTCTTTGATATGAAATTTTCTTGGGAGTATTACTTCTTCTCTGCTCCTCCACCATTCATATGTGTTGGCTAGGTTTTCATTTCTTAGAGCTTTCCAATGTGCTTGTTTTCTTTTATTTAACCCTTTAAGTGTTCAGATTACTCTGTTAAATTTAATACTTTTTCACACAAATTGTTTTGAATTAATCATGCATTATGTTATAGCTTTGAGGTTTCAATGATGTGATAGTTTATTCTTAGAATGTCAATGTAGTTTATGTGTGAGAATATGCTCTGTGTGTGTGTGTGTCTGTGTGTCTGTGTGTGTGTCTATGTGTGTGTCTGTGTGTTGCCATAGCCATACCATATGTGAGAACTGAATAGGTGACCTCAAATCAGTAAGCACCCCACTGGTCATCTTTTGACAAGTCACAACAATATTGGCCACTCCAAAATATTCCATTTCTTTATTCTTGACTCTCCTTCCCCCTCTGTTCACAATTACTATTAGTCTTATCTTTATTCTTATCTTTATCTTTATATTTATTTTTAGCTTTATTTCATTAACTTATTTTTTCCACTTCTTTCTTCCTTGTTCTTCTTCTTAGACACACATGCTTTTGTATTTTTATAAAATATATTTTTTGCTATTTAAGTAACTAGTAAAACAAACATTTTTCAATTTGAAAACAGCTATTTGAAGCTTGAAACTCATATCAGTCACTCACTGTAAACATTATTATTAAAATAAAACTTACCCAAAAAAAGCCATCTCTACTCATTTTCTCATATATATATATATATATATATATATATATATATCTTAGGGGAGGGCACATTATTGTTTGTGCTTTCCTTTTTAAAACAGGATATGGTGTGAGGGTGATTTAGCTAATAGGTCAAACTCTCACAGAGGTTTATCTGGTTCATTAAGAACATGGTAGACTTGTAAGGAGTGAGTGCAGGCTATCACACTGATGAAGAAACTTTCCAGCTAACCAGATCTGTAGTTTATGTTAGGTATCCGGATCATTACTCTTTCTTCTCATACTTAGAGTATCTACTTTTAGGTACCACCTTTGAAGGGGATGCATTCCACTTACTCTTCACGCACTAAAACTACATTGAAATGAAATCCTTGTTGAAAACTCAGTGGATCACAGGTTTTTCATGATTGTGCATTTGCTGTATTGGTCATCTTGTAACTTTTCCATCTCAGTGTTATTGGTTTGTTTATATATCTTTAGCTCAAAACAGCCTAAGATGTCTCATTTGTTTTTACTCTGACTGTATCAACTCTCTCTGACACAAAACACCAATAAGTCTACATGAATTGATATGAATATATTTGATTATACCATTTTCATTAATTGCTTCCCATCTTTGCTTCCTTTATTCCTAGTCTTAAAGTTAGGTGTACAATTAACTTAATGTATTGACCATTTTCATGGTATTCTGTTCTTGCACCTCTCTTGGCAAGGGGTTCAGTCAGAGATTGATTTCTATCTTAAGTACAAAACCACAAATTTTTGAGGGGTAGGGAAAAGGGATAGTTGATTTTATTAACCACAGTTGTTACTTCAGTGATATATATCATTGTATCTTAATAGGTCACAACTGGCTGTTTAGTAAACCTGCATATTAATTGAATTCCTTCCTTTACCATTATTCTTGTTATATGAATTCTTTTATCATACGTCTATATCCAGGCAGCACATTTTCTCTAGAGTGACATTGCAGAATAGAGAGCATCAGTGTTTTAGTTGTAGTGGTATAAGATAGATTTTGATGTAATTTATTGCAGAATGATTCAACATGCAAATAACTAACATCTTTCTCAGCATACAAACAACAGTATTCTATGGCGTTGTTCAATACTGGATCACAATTTAGTCTGACAAATTTTAACCCTTTAACATTCAGATTTCTGTCAAATGTAATACCTATTTATTCACATTGTTTTGAATTAATCATGTATTAACTTGTAGCTTTGAGATTTTAGGGATTTGATTGTTTAATTTTATTGTAAGGTTGGTATGCTGGATCTGGCTGACTTGAACATAAAACAGGCAGATATGGCTGGTTTAAATGTTATAGGGTTAAATATATTTATCTTTCAGCATCTAATCAAAAAGAAATGCTTTTTCTTATAATCATCATGCTTTCATCAATAATTTCCTAAGATCATAGTCATGACCGATGCCACTGTTGTGTAACTGGTGCCTGTGCTGGTGGCACTTAAAAAGCACCCATCAAACTTTGGGCCTCACAGAGGCAGTGACAAGTGACCAACACCTTTGGCAATATACTGTGCTTGAGAAGACCTGTCAAGCCAAGTGAGAGTGCAGTTGTGGCCAATGCCAGTGTTTCATAACTGGCACCTGTGCTGGTGGCATGTAAAAAGCACCCACTACACTCTTGGAGTGGTTGGCATTAGGAAAGCCATCCAGCTATAAAAACCATGCCAAATCAGATTGGAACGTGGTGCAGCTTACCAGTTTTCAGTTAAACTGTCCAACCCATGCTAGCATGGAAAATGGATGTTTGTTGATGATGATAGTTTCTTATTTCTTTATTGCCCACAAGGGGCTAAACATAGAGGGGACAAACAAGGACAGACAAAGGGACTAAGTCGATTACATCGACCCCAGTGTGTAACTGGTACTTCATTTATCGACCCCGAAAGGATGAAAGGCAAAGTTGACCTCGGTGGAATTTGAACTCAGAACGTAATGGCAAACGAAATACCGCTAAGCATTTCGCCCGGTGTGCTAACGTTTCTGCCAGCTCACCGCCTTGATGATAATAGTTTCTGCTGCACAGGTGCACTTCCATCTTCCTGAGGTTTATGCAGTCTTTTGAGAGTGTAACGTTGTGTAGATGTTTTGTTTTTGTTACTTCCGGTGTTACTTTAGTGTTTAGTCTGTTTGTTGAGGAATATGTGCAATGTGAGTTGTCATTTCATTGGGTGATGATGATTGTGTCTTGTATGTGCTGTGTGAGATGTGTGGCTAGGGAATTGGTTGGTTACATAGGATGTGAATTGTTGATGCTTTAATATCAGGAGTTGGTTATGTTGTATTATTTTATTAGGAGGTGATAGTATATTAGGTTACATTGTTTAGTGGTGATTCCTAATATATGTTTTGTGTGAGTTGTTTTCTTTTATTAGGTGATGATTATCTAAGGTGTGTGGTATGCACAGAAAGCACTATTTAAATTGATATTTTTAAACTGAATGTAAAGTTATGAGCCCTAGTATAGTCTTTGTTTTCAGTAATGTTCTTCATCATTCCTAGTGCTCCAAATGCTACTTATTTCAATTTCAAGATCCTTGTACTTTGGCAGTTTCTCAACTTCCTTCCAGACTATGTTTTAGTCTGAAGGCATTGGGATGCCGTCAGAGTACAGAAACCTTCATCCCTGTCTTCATTAATTATATCTGGACAGGTAAAAAAAATATTTATACTACTTTAATTATTTATTTATTTTTTGTCTAAATATTTCTAAATATGTTAATTACTGAGGTGAATTTTGTCTTTTTATTATTATCATTTTGTGATCAATAAGCAAAGTACTGGTCAGAGCAGTGGACTGGTGGAATTGTTAGGATACTGGACAAGCTGTTTTGCAGTGTCTCCTACAACTATGAACAGTTCCTTTATGAATCAGTAATGGAGCCTCTAGGTAGCTACTGCATATCTTAGTAATAGTAGTCAAATTTCCCTCATAACTTAAAAGTTTAAGACATTGGATATTGTAGTCAGTCCTAGATATACTGTGTCTCAATAAAAAAAACTAGATTGTCACAGAACAGTTTTGGTCACAGAGCTCTACTGGATCAGGATAACAGCAATCAACAACTTTGCCAGAAGAGGAAATCATCACCACTACCCTCACTGCACGTATTAGTATCATCAACACCACTACTTCAGTTAAAAAAAATCATAAAAATAAACAATCATCATTACTCTCATCACTGCTAATGTCACCATCGCTACCATCATCAGCACCATCACACCACCACACCTGCTTGGCAACATTGACATCAGTTAACACTTATGCCTTCATTTAAAGTGATGGAGTTGTTGGTGGTGATGATGAGGAAGAGGACTGTGATGATGCTGATGAAGACTAATGATGATGATGATGATGATGATGACGGTTATGATTGAGTGCAACAAAATAGTTTTATGATTGGTTATCTTCTCTAATATTTATGGTTCCGATTAATCTTTATTTTTTGTTTTTTCTTTCCCTATATGTGGCCTTGATTATTTTTATCATGGCTTCATGTTATCTAAGTGGTGTGTGCATCTCATTTGCACACACACACACACACACACACACACACACACACACACACTACTGCACTTTAGCATATAAAGCTTCTTTCTTTTTCTCTTACCTCTTTCTTTCATTTTCTCTTTTTCTTTGTTTCATTCCGTTCGCACTTGCACACACTTGCAGACTTCGCATTGCATGCACATGCATATGTCTGTGTTTGTGTAGTTAAGTGGAAGTTGACATAATATAATGGTTTCAAATTTTGGCACAAAATTTGGAATTTCAAGGGGAGGTGGTGGTGGTGGTGGTGGTGGTGAAGTTGACTACATTGACCACAGTTTTCAACTGGTACTTATTTTATCAACCTCAGCAGAATTTGAACTCAGAACATAAAGAAATGCTGTTAAGCATTTTGTTTAACCCACTAACAATTCTACAGACTCACCGTTTTAAGTTAACATAATACAATGACACAATGTGAAGCATGTTAATGTTATTCCACCCCTACTTCGCTTCTATCTTTTATTTTTTAATTGTTTCATCCACTTGACTGTGGCCATGCTGGAGCACTGCCTTGAAGTGTTTTAGTTGAACAAATTGACCCTAAGCCTTTTTTTTTAAAACTTAATGCTTATTCTATTGGTGTGTTTTGCTGAACTGCTAAGTCATGGGGACGTAAACACACCAACACCGGTTGTCAAGCAGTGGTCAGAGGATAAAGTCAGGCACAAGATACACATGCATAGATAGAAATATAACACACACACACACACACACACACACACACACATACACACACACACACACACACACAATGGGTTTCTTTCAGTTTCGGTCTCCCAAATCCACTCATAAGGCTCTGGTCAGCCTGAGGCTATAGTAGAAGACATTTTTGCCCAAGGTGTCACGCAATGGGAGTGAACCTAGAACAATGTAGTTAGGAAGCAAGCATCTTACCACACAACCTGCAGAAAATGTCCCTCGTTAATTTCATCATCACCTGTTTTTATTTGGTGTGTGCGTGTGTTTGAGGGACGGGAGACAAAATGGAGGGGGGTTACTATTTTTTTCTGTTATTTTGTCTGAAGAAGATGAGACAGGTTTTAATGTTCTCTTAAGCAAAAAATATTTTTTTAGTTTTCTTATATGCCTGTGTATTTCCAGAGTACTGGAGGCGCAATGGCCCAGTGGTTAGGGCAGCGGTCATAGGATCGCAGTTTCGATTCCCAGACCGGGCGTTGTGATGTTTATTGAGTGAAAACACCTAAAGCTTCATGAGGCTCCAGCAGGGGATGGTGGCGAACCCTGCTGTACTCTTCCACCACAACTTTCTCTCACTCTTACTTCCTGTTTCTGTTGTGCCTGTAATTCAAAGGACTAGCCTTGTCACACTCTGTGTCACGCTGAATCTCCCCGAGAACTACGTTAAGAGTACACGTGTCTGTGGAGTGCTCAGCCACTTGCACGTTAATTTCATGAGCAGGCTGTTCCGTTGATTGGATCAACTGGAACCCTCGACGTCGTAAGTGACGGAGTGCCAACAACAACAACAAACAACAACATTTCCAGAGTGAATTCATATGGATAACCAGGCATGGTTAGTACAGTGAATATTGAACTTTGCAATAGTTGTGAGAGCGGAATATTATTTTGTTTGCTGTGTAAGGAAGCAGTTCATTTTCTAAAACCTGAGAGAGAGAGAGATTTCTTTATACATAGAACTAATATTCCATATCTTTTGGAGCTTTATACATATATGAAGTATGGCACCCACAAAATATGCAGAAAATAAAGAGGGCATCTCCAACATTCATTTACCTGATAAAGATAACAGCCAGATATGCCTCAACTTGCATCACCATCTTACAAATGAGACATTTCAGATAATCCTTGGTATATTATATAAGAAAATAAAGGAAGGATGGTTAAAAAACAATTAGCTTTGTTCATTGGTTTACTGGATTACAGCTGAGTTGGGGTTAAATGACAACAAATACGATACTCAAAACTAACTATTATAACTATAGTGAGCCAACAAAGCAGTCTTTGTGTGGTTTCTTAACCTGCTAGAAATTGCAGGCAATTCTTTCCCCAATTTTAACAACTTGAAAAAATAAAGTATCAGATAATGTAGATAGTAGACGGCGGTGGTGGTTGGAACATTTTTGATCATAGAATGCTCTATTAGGACTCCCCTGCATCTAAATACAAACAAGATAGAGATATACATATACAGGCTTGTGCATCTTTCTATTTGATTGGCAGATTTTCAGTCACCAATAGTTTATTGTCGTTAGTCAATTATCATGTTGTCTCCCTCATCTGTTGCTTCTACTCCTACAACAATGACCACTGTTCTCCTGAATATGATAACTGTACTGTATACACCACCACCACCACTCCCTCCTTCATGGAACACTTAATTGTGCCTCATCGTCCCCGAACACCTACTGTCTCTTGTAATCATAGACACCAAGACTACACAGCCCCTGCAATTTATAATTCTTTGTATCTCTGTCTCTGACATTACATCTCTTTTTATTTGTAGCTCCCCTTCATCACTTCTCTCATCCTCTCTATCTCTTTCAAACACTTCCCTTCTCTCTCTTTCTCTCTCTCTCTCATTCACACACATACACATAAAGAAAAACTAGAATACAGTCCTTCCAATAACTTCCACATCTTCACAGTTATATAAATATTTAACAACATAATTATAACATAATTATACAGAACATGAGAATTACATTTTCAAGAATATTTTTGAAATATGAAATCCCAATCATAGGCGCGTGCGTGCACACAAACACACACACACACACAGTTGAAATTTACAGAAAACAAAAGATAAAGACAGGTGTAGGAACAACAAGCAGGTGTATTAGTTTAATGCTCGGAAAAATGGAAAAGGATTAAGAGTTAAAAAATGGAAGAAGAATGAAAAAAAAATGGTGAGAGAAAGAATGTGATGCACACACATTTACATTATAAGAATTTAGAAAATTTCAGAGATAGGAAGTAACTTTTTTTTTTTTTATAGGTGAGCTCAAAGTAAATAAAGCTATCAGTTACAGCATATAGAATATTGGTTAAAATATTGTACATGTTATGATTTATAGTTTTATCCACTTTGGCTTCCACTATTGAAAATTGTATGCATGTGCACACACACACACACACACACACATGAAATGGTAAAAACAATGCACAGAGTTAGATAAATGAAAAATACAGGACTGGAAAAGGATGGAAAATATAAAGTGAAAGACAAATGAAGAGGTGTGCAAATATGCTAGTGGAAAAAGCAAGAGAGAACCTAGCATCTCAATTGATATACTTTATCAAAGAGAAGCAAAGTATTAAGAGAGCAAGTGAAAAATAAAAACAATATGTGATACATAATTTATGATGTCTGTTTACAAGGCAGGTTTCGTGTAAAATGGAAGTTAGGTAGTGGGATAGGAAGACTGGGAATAGAAACTCAATCTGAGTGGCAGTGGGTGTAGGTGGAGAGGGAGGAGTGAAGAGAGAAAAAGAGAGAGTGAATAAGTGGAGAGAGAGAGAGGAGATGGGAAGAGGTCAGTAACAAGGGAGGTAAAGGATTAGTAAGGGAGGGAATGTGAGATTAGGAGTGGGATACTCATGATACTAGTGTTTGTGCGTAGTGAAGTGTAGTTAATTTTTAAATGTGCAATGTTTTTATTGTGTAGGAAATAAAGATCATTTGCTGTGTATCAAGGAATATGAAGTACTTGTATCTAGATATGCAAGTCATTGTTACAATACATTATGTCCAGCTAAGTATGTAAATGCACATGCATACAAGTATCCACTAAGAAAATTTGTGTTGAGGAGCAAAAATACCTAAAATTTTGGGCATTTACTCTTCTTCAAAGCTAAATAAAGACTACATAGAAGTGTTGTTTGCCTTGGTCACAGAAATGTGAATGAAACATTCTGTAAGATTGTGGAAAAAGCCTGTGATAGTTGGTGTGAGTAGCATGTGAGGTAAAGAATTGGGAAGGAAGTAAAGAGTATGAAAGAGTTACTAGAGGAGGAGGCCAAAGTTTGTAAGAAACTGAAGATCAATTGAAATAGGAGATAGGTGATGAGGGCCAAGTCAAATGAGGTGAAAATTAGTATCAAGAGCATAGGGCAAAGAAAAGAGAGGGGTAAAGGTACACGCACAATAACATAGACGTAGGAGGATTAGGAGAAAGGGAATGATAGAGGAAATGGACAGTGTGTTGAGAATGTAAAGAATTAAGAGGCAGTAAGGACTGATCATAATTGTAAAGAAAATGTGCATGTGTGTACATGTTTTTTCAAATGTTGTAAACAAAGTTTGTAAAGGAAGTGGGAAAGAGTACTCAATACATGGTGCTAAGTTTAAACTAAATTCTTTTTCTCATCATCTGCATAATTTGACATCTGTATTCCATGCTGACATAGGCTGGACAGTTTGACAGGATTTTACAAATCCAAGGACACCTTTGTGCTCCAATGTCTGCTTAGGCATGGTTTCTCTGGCTGGATGATCTTCCTAACACTTTATAGCATGTGCTGAGTGCTTTTTTCAGGGTACCAGTACTACTGAGATCACCGTGCAGCTTGCCAGACTAAAAATCTCCTTTGGCTGAGTGGGGCTACAACAAGGTGTTAGTTCTATGATAGGAAATGAGAAGTATTAAAGTATGAGAGAAGGAACTAGAACGGAACAGGTTTCTTGTTGTTGAGGGGCTATATTGTTACAAGCATCATAGAAGATAAGATGGGAATGATCTGGGTGAAGCTGGAAAAAGATAAAAATAGTGGTGAGGTTTCAGGAGGACCCTCAAGAAACAAGGTGAGTTGAAGTGAATGGGAACAGAATAAGGAATGTGGGTGGGTAGGGGTTGCAAGAATATGGGAGAGTGATAGATGGTTAGGGATGGGAAATAGGTGCAGGGGTGAAAATATGATGGAGAATCAGTGTAGAGACTGGATAGAGTTGAAGAGTGGATGTAGTGAATGAATAGTGGATAAGGGGTGGTAGGGATGATACAGATAGGTTAAGGGAGAGCGAGTGAGCTGGGTAGGTTGCAAGAGTATGAAGGGAGAAGCAGGCATAGCGTATAGAAAGAGTGAGAGATGTATGGAGGAGAGATAATGTAGTGGCTCTGGAGGGTCATCAGTACTTGAATTTTAGATTATAGCAATTGTTCTGGTGACTCATTCTGTGTTTTAAGATGGTTTTATATACATTCAAGTGAACTTATTCCCCTGTGTGTGTATTGTTTTTATTGATTATTTATTATGTATTATCGTATTTGAGTGTTATCTTCTAGATTATCATCATTTTGTCACTTTTCATTAGTCAGTTCATCAATTGGTTGATTCTGTTATTATATTTGGTTTCTCTCATTCACTTTTGTGGGTTAATTTGTTGGTCATTTTGTTGGGGTCTACATGGACTCTAGCTGTTTATCTGATGCTGTTAAATGTTATCCTTTGATATGCTGTTTTTTTTTGTTTGTTTTATTTAGTCATCTAAATTGTCATTTGTCTTCATTGGTTAATTTGTTGCTCACCAAGTAGTTTATTTGGTTGATTCACTTTATTGTACCCTGTTACTCTAATTTATTATTCTGTTAAGTTTTGCATTATCACTGCAAGTGTCCCATCCGATGTCATTAAATTTTATTCTGCTATGCTGGTTTTCATTTCATTTGTTTCCTTGAAGTTGTTCTGATTTATATTGTCGATGCTGAGAGTGTAATTAAATGATATTTTGTGGTATATTGTTATTTTCTCCTTACAGTTCATTGGGTGTTGAGTTTTGGGGTCTGTGCAATATTCTGTTTTTCATTCCGTTGATTATCATTGTGTCTCTTCTGCTAGTGAGCCTTCAGATATTGAGTCTGTTTGAAATTTATTCCACTTCTTAAAAAAGAATTTGTTTTGGTGTCTGCAATGTGATTTTATTTCATTCCTTCTGTTAAACAAATATATCTGTGGTGTAATTATATTTTAGTCTACTGGGATGCCCAGGGGGGAAAATATTGAAGCTATTTACATAAAGGGAGGCTCTATTATTGTCTAGTTTATATCTTCATTTCTCCCCTTTATGTACCAAATTTTGCTTCAATTAAGATGTTGCTTTGCTTCTGTATTTATTGCAAGGGAAAGGCATGTATGGTGTGTATCCAACTTTGAACGTTCTGCTTATGCTTCAATAATAATTTCTTTTATCAGTGTTTCTCCAATATCCACTTAACTATCACATACACATGATGGACTTTAGTTTCTACTTAGCAATTGCAATCAGAAGGCTTTAGTTAGCACAAAGCAATAATACAAGACACTTGCCCAAGATACTGTGCAGTGGGGAATCCAAAATTGCAGTTAGGATGCAAACTCCCTAAACACATACTCACGGCTGCACCTTAAATAACTTCTGTTTGACCCATGCTTATTATTGTTATTAAAGCTGCAAGCTGACAGAATCTTTAGCATGCTGGCCAAAATGTATAGTGGCATTTCGTCTGTTTATGTTCTTAGTTCAAATTCCGCCAAGGTTGACTTTGCCTTTCATCTTTTTGGGGTTGATAAATTAAGTACCAGTGAAATACTGGGTCGATGTAATCAACTAGTGCCCTCCCCAAAATTCCAGGCCTTGTGCCTTTAGTTGAAAAGATTATTATTATTATTATTATTATTATTATTATTATTATTATTATTATTATGGTGGCAAACTGGCAGAATCGTTAGCATGCCGGGCAAAATACTTAGTGGCATTTCATCCGTCTTTATATTCTGAATCCAAATTCTACCAAGGTCAACTTTGCCTTTCATCCTTTCAGGGTTGATGAAATAAGTACCAGTGAAACACTGGGGTCAATGTAATTGACTTATCCCCTCCCACAAAATTTCAGGCTTTGTGCCTATTGCAGTGAGGATTATTACTATTATTATTATTTCCACTTTGCTGAACCTCTGTATTGAAAAGCCTACGCAGAGACTATTGCAAAGATTTGAAAAGGTGTTATTATTATTTAATGTCAGTTGAAGTCTGAAAAGAGCTTTGAGCAATGATTTTCTAGCAATGACCATTGTATCTTTCTATTCAGATATAATGCTTGTAAAACTGTGTTATTCAATGTGTTCATCCATTTTTTTTTTTTAAGATTGCATTGTTCGAGTCGGCAATATGGCTGCTATTTCTAGCAAGTTGAATGGCCTGTCTCTCTCATTAGATTGTTATGGTTGTTATAATGATTGTGTTTTTTTTTCTTCTTTTTTCTTAATGGGATTTTTGATACAATCTGTCAAAAATGTTTAAGTGATTCTAAAATAATCTTTTTCATAATTGTGTTTAGTTTTATAATAAGTTTTCTAAAAGGGTGAGGAAAGGTCATTGTGGTGGGGAGGTTCACTAAAATTTAAACAGTACTCTACCAGGTCTTTCTTAAATTTTATTTTATTTCGGTGTCTCTGATGTTAATTACAATAGCTGGTATGCGCATGTGTTAAAATAGTCTGTTCGGCTAAATCTGATTTGCTGAGTGAAAGTGGTGTTTTACCTGGTTTATTTATAGAATGTACATTTTAAAGAACAGTTTGTATTCTTTTAAAATGTTATTGATTATACACCAAAATAATTTGTTCCAGAAGGGAGAGGAAGCAAGCAGTCACACCATAGATATAATTGAAACAGAGAAGATGATACTCTGAGAAAATTTTATATATATGTATATATATACACACACTTTGGTGCAGCATGGAAAGACAAAGCATGTGCTATATAACTTGTACACTGTAACAGAAATTCAATTTTAAAAGATTTGCCTCACTGCACGTGTCAAGGTACACCATCTCCACCAACCTTGGACAGGAGAAATCCTCTGTATGATAGATCAATATGTACCCAAATCTCACTGTTTTAACTCTTTGGCATTGACATTGCTTTGTTACATGTTATACTTATGTATCATTCACATTGTTTTGAATTAGGTATGCATCATCTTGTATCGAGATTTCAATGATGTGATTGTTTATTTTTAGTAAGACATCGGAGGGTAGGTGTGAAAGGCCAAATCTGGTCAGTTAGAACATAAAACAGGTAGAATATTTGAATCAGTTGTGGCCAGTTTAAGTGCTAAGGAGTTAAATAAGGAAAGAGTATATTGGATAATGTTGTCCAAGAATTACTCCTGGAAAGGTAGGGTGGTCACAGCTGGAATTACTTTCTTCATGAGTTTGTTTCATGAAAGTTGAGAACTGAGACCTAAAAAAACAACATATTTCCTTGAAATCCTCCATATTTTTATTTTTGCACAAAGTCTTCTTCCAAGTCAAGAAATCAAATAATCAGTCCTAAGTAACCTTGAATCTTTGAATTCTTTGAACAGAATTTTGATCAGAAGTAGTCTAGCCATGGCCATAACATTTTTTTCGAAGTATACCTAGGACAATGTTATTGAATATGTCCTTTCCTTTCTCAAGACAGTAACTTGTCATTTGAGGGGAGATTTGACTGTAAATTCTAGTAATTGAATGGCTTCTTCTTCTTCTTCTTCTTCTTCTTCTTCTTCTTCTTCTTCTTCTTTTTCTTTTTCTTTTTCTTTTTCTTCTTCTTCTTCTTCTTCTTCTTCTTCTTCTTCTTCTTCTTCTTCTTCTTCTTCTTCTTCTTCTTCTTCTTCTTCTTCACACCATACTAATTCATTCCACTTTGTAAACGTTTTGTTCTTACTATTCATTGACACAGACCACATCAATAGTTTCTTCACATCATACTGTCTCCCTGTCATCTAATGTGTGTTTTGGATTCTTCACTGTGTTGGTTTGTTTGTTTTTGATAAGAAAGCTATAATCGATGTTTGTTATTTGTCATTGTTGGAGTTCCATATTTTGCCTGAATCTAAAGTTTCTCTTGATATTTCTTGTTCTTAACATTGATACTTACATTGATACTTATCTTAACATGATAATTACCAAAATACAAATGACCATCTATTTGTTCTCCCCTTGTGAAACTTCCATCCCATTAATCCACTCTTTGTACCCTCTCTTATGTCCACCTTGTACCTTTAGATGTTCAGGCATCCCATCGCCACCATCTGTATCTTCTTTCCAGCTACTCCTGCTCACCCTTGTATAATGTGAGTAAGCCTTGTATCTCCACCATAGCAAGACACCTGGACTTGTCCCTCTAGCACACTTTAGCCTCTCAACATCTGGCTTTGAACTATTGTTCCCCCTCCCCTTGCTCAAATACTTCCCTTCCATTTAGTTGGAGGGGAGTCTTCAACTTTCCTTCTTTGTGTTCCCTCTTTTTTTTATTTTGTCATGCTTGCTATGTGGTAACCTCACTAGAGTCAGTTGCATGAGAAAAAAACAAAACAAAACAAAAACCCCAGTACACTCTGTAAAGGGGTTGATATTAGAAAGGGCTTCCGGATGTAAAAAACCATGTCAAAGCTGACATTGGAACTTGATGCAGCCCTGCCTCCACCAGATCCTACCAAACTATTCAACCTATACCAGTATGGAAAACGGATGTTAAACGGTGATGATGATGACTCATGTATAAGTCATACTCCATATTTTGCACAGAAAAGTATGTAAACACTTTTATAATAGATATCTACATGATAGATGAGTCAACAAAACTAAGAGAGCTTTTCTAGTTATGATACATGTCTACTATTATTAGTGGAGTTAGACAAATAAAGTTCACAAAATGTGGCTGTGTGGTTAAGAATCTTGCTTACCATGTCTTGGTTTTAGTCCCAATGTGTTGCACCTTGGGCAAGTGACTTCCACTTTAGCCATGGGCTGACTAAAGCCTTATGAGTGGATTTGGTAAATAGAAACTGAGAGAAGTTTATTGTGTGTGTGTGTGTGTGTGTGTGTGTGTGTGTGTGTGTGTGTGTGTGTGTGTGTGTTTGTTTGCCACCACTGTTTGACTATTGATGTTGGTTTGTTTATGTCCCCATAACTAAGGAGGCTAGAAATACATATTACATAACCCAAAAGTATATTATGATATCATAGAAGTCAGGAAATCATTTTTATGGTTAAATAAAATTGTGAAATTATGAATTATCTTCTTTCACTTGTTTCAGTCACTGGACTGTAGCTATGCTGGGGCACCATCTTGAAGGAGTAAGTCAGCTAAATTACCCCCAGTCCTATTTTTTTCTTGTTTTAAGGTCTGGTACTTATTCTATCAATCTCATTTTACCGAATAGCTAAATTAGTGGGATGTAAACAAACCAACACCTACTGTCAAGCAGTGGTGGGGACTAATGCAAACATAAAAACACACACACACGCACCTTAACTTATGACCGAGTTCTGTCCTGACTGACAGGTTGTAAGTTGATCTGGTCGTCTGTCGGATTTATATTTTTCGATGTTATTTTCATTCAAATGCAACTGATGCTTGAAAGTGATTGGGTGAGAGACAGTGGCAGGCAGTGGATTCCTGGGTCTAAGGAAGGCCTGCGTTGCCAGATACTGCCATAGTTATTATACGTGCAGCTGCCCAACATCCAAAAACTGATTTTTTATTTATTTTTTATTTATTTTCTGTGGTCATAAGTCACATAGGTTGTAAGTTGAGAATGTGTGTGTGTGTGTGTGTGTGTGTGTGTGTATATATATATATATATCACTATCATCATTTAATGTCCGTTTTCCAAGCTGGCATGGATTGGATGGTTTGACTGAAAACTGGTAAGCTGGGGAGCTGCATCAGGTCCAATCTGATTTGGCATGGTTTCTACAACTGGATGCCCTTCCTGATACTAACCAGCCCTGAGAGTGTAGTGGGTGCTTCTTATGTGCCACTTATGAAACACCAGTATTGGCCATGACTATGATCTCACTTAGATAGATGGATGGATGGACGGACAGACGGACACAAAATTGGGTTCTTTCGGTTTCTGTCTACCAAATCCACTTTGGCCAGCCCAGAGCTATAGCAGAAGACACTTTCACATGGTGCTGTGCAGTGGGACTGAATCCAGGACCCTGTGGTTGGAAAGGAAACTTTTTACCACACAGCCACTCTTTATAAAAAAAGATTATGATGCACATCTTAAAATCCAGTTGAAAGCCATCAAATTCAGATTTGTCATCAGTGTCCTCTCATTTCTGTTGTTCATATTTCATCTCTATCCTATGATTCTATGTTTCATCTCTCTGTCCTTTGTCATCTTGGGAATATGTACCTAAATAGTCATCTTTTGTTCAATTCATGTCATTTTATATTCCTCTCTCTAGGAAATTCTTTTTCACCATCTCAGCTGGAATATAATTTCAGCTATTCTTCACTCATTATGTTACAAGAGACAAGTTTAGCTTCATAGAGTTATCACTTTTGGTCAGTTCCTTATGGTTTAAAGACATCCAAATCATCTACATCAGACATGTCTTATTCTTCGATGGCTTACTGGGTGCCTCACTCAAATTTTGTATGTAAGATGTGAGTCTGGCTGGTGTCATAGCTTATTCAAGAGACCAGACCATGAATATTTTTTCCTAGTTTAGTGTACTGTAATTTATTCAGTGTGGCTGCACCCATATGAAATATGCACTCACAGGGCTTAGTATTTATAGTAATGGTTGGGACAAAGACAAAGTCATGCACAAAAAAATGTGATTTACATATGAGTAAATAAGGTAATTATGTATTTATAAATTACTGTTTCTTAATTCAATGTGTTGGTCTTATATCTTTGGATTTTCCCTTAACACATTTTCATTATTCTTTTTGCTTTTTGTTTTGCAACAGGTGACAAGTTTCGGATGGTGATAGCTACAACTTTACGTGAAGATGGCTATCCTGATGATGGGGAATATTCCCCTGTTGATAGTGGCCCAACCCGAGCAGACAGCTTTGAATATGTTATGTATGGAAAGGTTTATAAATTGGAAGGCGATGACAGCGGTGCTGACTCTGGAAGACTGTGAGTAAACATACTTTTATTACTGATTTTTGTTTGAAAAACTCTCATGGTGTATCTAATTAAGCTAGCTTTTAAACTGACATGATCAATACTGTGTATTGCAACACCAGCTTGTGGTTGGTAGATTCATTCCTACTGTTGACTGTCTACAAATGTGTACCTCGGTCTATCCTGTTGTGGTGGGGTGGGGGCGTGATAAAGTATTATTTCTTTCAGGAATAAATATGGATGCAGACATGGCTGCATGGTAAAGAAGTACACTTCACAACCAGAAGGTTTTAGGTTCAGTCCACTACTCAGCGTCTTGGGTAGGTGTCTTCTGTCTTAGCTTTGAGTTTACCAAAGCCTTGTGAATGAAATTTGATTGGCAGGAACAGTGCAGAAAGAGGTTGTTGCAGTTCTTGGTTAGCAGACTTAATCAGTTTGTCTTCAGCCAAATTCAGTCTGTTGCAAGAATTCAGGGACAGATTTCTGGTCTGAGCATATCTTCTCTTCCACTAGATTTTGGAGGCCCTGAAAAGGGCTATAAGTGCTGCTGTTACTCCTCTGAATAAACCATTAAAAAAGTAAAAAAAAAGATTGATGTTCTCCCCAGAAGCAGATTCTTCTCTTTTTTATTTCTTTAATTTTTGGTCATAGGTTTTCAGAAAATGACCCCAGTACTTTTGTTGACCTTGGAAAGATGAAAGATAGAGTTGACTTCAGTGAGATTTGAACTTATAACATAAAAAGTAATGGTTCTTCATGTTATGAGTTCAAGTCCTGCCAAAGTCAACTTTGCCTTTCATTCTTCTAGGATACACAATATAAAATATTAGTCAAGTGCTGGGTGTGAGTTTGGGGCTCGCTTTAATTGATTCACCTCTGTATCGAAATTTCAGTTCTTGTATCTCAGTTTGAAATGTCATTATTATTTTTTTTAATATTTGTGAATCTGTGGTTAAAATACTAAAATAATTTGTCTTTTAATGTCAAAATAAGTAAATATTTGTGAATCTGAGGCTAATATTTTGAAGGCAGTGGGTGGATTAACAGAATTGATAGAGTACCAGATAAATTGCCTTGCAGCATTTAACGTGTGTGTGTATTTATATGTAGATGTGTGTATGTGTATATATATATATATATATATATATACATATAATTTAATAGCAGTTGGACTCTACTCCATCTAACCAAAAGTTTTGTTGTATTGTAGGATTAACCTATCTCATCATGTATTTAAGGAAGAGTAATAGAAGACAGGTTCATCCAACAAGCCTATGGAACTTTAAGTTATCTGGAGTGGAGTCAAACTGTTATTTAATAGAATATGTAGCTATTACCAAATGTATTGAGTGCCACTTTCTTTTGTTTGTCCACTTGTATTACACAAACCTACATACATACACATACAACGTTTACTTGTATGCAAACAAACTGAAAGAAACCTTTCCTTTATCTTTTTTTAATTAAATTATATTATATTTTTATTCTCATTTTTATGCATGAATATATATATACACCTTTTATATCAGCCTCACTTTAGTGTATATCCATAAAAGAAAATTTTAAGAAATATTTTGAACAAACACCAAACAATCTCTACCTCCACAAAACAGGAAGTTTCATATCCCTACAGACTAATCAAATTGCTTATGGAATAATGAACACCTAGGGAGAATTTGTGAACATCAAAGTACAAGAGATACAACTTTCTATATCAAGACATGCATAATTCTTGCAATGTTCAAATCCCACAAAAGTCAGCTTTGCCTGTCATCCTTTCAGGGTTGATGAAATGAAGTACCAGTCAACTGCTGGGGTTGACTATAGGTTTATCCCAAATTTTCTGCCTTGTGACTATTATAAAAAAATCATCAATTTTTCTTACGTTTTTGTTTTCTTTCCTTTCCTATATTTCCCTTTTCATTTTTTTTTTCTGAAGTTTTTTATTTTGGTTGTACAGTCTATAATTAGAGTGTTGTTAATGTTTTATTCTTTGCTGAAATAATCAAGATTCTTTATTTATTGACAACTTTAAGGTTAAAATGTCAAAAAAAAAATTTTTTTCTGTTAGCTGGTCTCTGGCCTAAAATATTGATATCTTCTCTCTGTTTAGTCCAATAATCTAAGTTTGTATGTGTGTGTGAGAGAGAGAGAGAGAGATTCTAATCTTCGACCATTTCATTACCATATTTTTAACAAAATACACTGTCTATGGATTTTCTATTAATTTTGAAAATAATTAAAAATTTGGAGGGATTTTGGAGCTAAAAGCTTTGTCATTATTAAGTGGATGTTAGTCTTTGCCAGAGCACCACCTTAAATATTGAACAAATTCATTCTAGTATTTACTTTTAAACCTGGTACATATTCTATTGGCCTCTTTTGCAAGATCACTAAGTTATGGGGATGCAAACAAACCAACACTGGTTATTGAGCAGTGATAGAGGGTACACAAAAATACACACACACACACACACACACACACACACACACACACACACACACACACACAATATGGGTTTCTTTTAGTTTCCATCTACCAAATCCACTCACAAGGCTTTGAAGACACTTACCCAAGGTGCCATGCAGTAGGACTGAACCTGAAACCAAGTGGTTGGGAAACAAGTTTCTTACCACATAGCCATACCTACTTGTAATATAAATCACCAAAAGGCTCTTAAACATAATTAGAGAAGTTTTTTTCTAATTTATAAATGGAAGCATTGAAACACAAGGTTTTGTGTCATGAATCCAGAGGCTAATCCCAGGTGGACTGGTATCAAAAAAAGTTAATGAAGTAAAATAGATACAGAATTGGATGAAATGCTTTGTGATATTTCTTCTAGCTCTTTGCATTCTGAGTTCAAATTCTGCTGGTGTTATCTATGTTTTATATTTTTCCTCGATTAATAAAGTACCAGTCAGGTACATGAAGGCAGTTTAATCAACTGACCCTTTCCCTCAAAAATGCTAGCTCTTTTTCTATATCAGAAATTATTGTTGTTGTTTGTATTCAATTATGTCTCTTTACATACTTTGCATTCAGGGTAGCTTTACCTTTATTGTTGAGGCTGCCTTTAACCCTCTTTTTTCAAGTGTTTAGAAAAAAAGAGGTATTAAGTATGGGTTATAAGACACCAGAACATACAACCCTAAACTTATAAAATATTTGATTGAAACACAGGTGTTGGAAGTGTGGTGAATTCTGATATTTTGTGAGAAGTGGTGAGTCCTGGTGTTTTATGAGGAGAGGTAGCTCCTGGTGTTTTGTGCGAAGAGGTCAGTTTTAGTGTTTTGGAAGAGTTGACTCCTGGTATTTTGTGAAGAGATTGTAAAAGAGGGTTGATTTCTCGTGTTTTGTGAGGGGAGGTGAATCCTAGTGATGTTGAGGATTTGTGATATTGAGAGGTGTATTTTGATGATGATGTACAAATTTAGTTTCTTGAATTTTATAAACTATGTTTTGCTGCTATAGATCACAAGAAGATTTCTGTCTTACTAGTTGTTTTACTTTTCTTTTGTATAAACCTCATATAAATTTGATTACAGTTTGAATAACAACCTACATATTTAGGTGACTTGACAATGACTAACTTAAATGCAAGTGTTTTACAAATTCTGACACTGTCTCCATTCAAACTCTGTCCTGTTGTACAATGTGGCATTAAATACCATCTCAACACTCTCCATCTCAACCCTGACGAAGACATTAAGAAAGGGAAACTATGTGGTCACTTAACTTACTGGAATTAGTAGCTAAATATCTCTCAAATCAACTCCCTCCCATTATCTTGAAATCGACACATATAATAATGTAATTTTACTTACCCCTACAAAGATAGGATGATCAAGGCTGGAATTTCGTTGATTATATATTACTCAGTCAGAGTGGATTTGGAGGTTAAACAACAGCAACAATCTTGGTCATTAACACTAAGTCATTGTCATGTAAAGTTGGACACATTTGGAATCTTAATGGACTCTGTTCAGACATAAAACACTCTCTTTCCTCTCTCTCTCTCTCTCTCTCTCTCTCTCTCTCTCTCTCTCTCTCTCTCTCTCTTCTCTGAGACATGCACACCCACATGCAGACACCTAATATAATACTCATGTTATATTATAGTAGACAGAATGAAATACTCTGGCAGATGTGGGTACCATAGTGTGTTTGCAGTACTACCCCTGTGTGAACACAGCTGGTGGTATCTGGTTCTGTTTGAGCAATCTCTTCTCATCATAGCCCTACAGTTCTTTCATCACACACACACACACACCTCCCCCATTTTCCACCTTTTCTTTTATCATCATTTTCTATAACCACCACCACCATCTCCATTATGGTTATGATCATACTTCCTATATCTTGCTTTCTAAATACAATGTTAACAGCAATAAAATACCAATGTCAATTACATCAACTGTGTCCACCGTTCTTGTCCTTGACAAACTAACTGACCACACATTTCCAACAAAGAACTGTGTGCACGCATGCATCATCTCACAGCCTCCCACCTCATATCTATTCATCGCATGTGCTGGAAGGGTCATGTCCTCTGTCTCCCGCTAGATCATTCTACCAGGCATTACTCTCATTTGACATAGCAGCTGCGAGCTGGAAGAGGCCTTGTGGCAGACCCTGCACCACATGGCTGGATGTGATTAAGGAAGATATCCTAAGGTTCAATGTCACCTTAGAGGATTCAGTGAGGCTGACATGGGACCACCAGCGATGGAGAGCACTGGAGGACCTGGTCAGCTCTACGCATGATGATGTCTCTGGGACCATTTACCTGGAATGACCCAGCCTCATCAAGCAAGAGCATGAAGCAATCAAAGTGATTTCAATAGTCTAACCCCTTTTTGTACTTAAATTTTTCCGTATTTTTTGTTCTAATCAGTTAATCCTTTTGGTGTCAATACTTATTGATGTTTCTTCATAACACTTTAAGGCCAAACATGTATTTCAGCTTTCAGTTGTCTTGAGATAATCTGTGAACGAAGTTTAAAGGAGTCAAAGAGGAGACTGTTTTTATGAAATAGAAAAAGAAGTGTTATTTAAAATTCTACCAAAGCAGAAGATATAACCTAGATTCAATACACGTATAGGTCCAGACATGATTGTGTGGTAAGAAGCTTGCTTCCCCAGCCACATGGTTCTGGTTTCAGTCCCGCTCTGCGGTATCTTGGGCAAGTGTCTTCTACTACAGCTTTGGTCTGACCAAAGCTATGTGAGTGGATTTGGTAGATAGAAACTGAAAAGAAGTTCATCGTGTTTGTGTGTGTGTCTGTCTATCCGTCCGTGTCCCACATCACTGCTTGATGACCGGTGTTGGTGCGTTTACATCCCTGTAACTGAGTGTTTAGCAAAAGAGACTGATAGAATAAGTACCAGTCATCCAACCAGTCATAAATATTCTTCAAGGCATTGCCGCAGTCTAATGACTGAAACTAGTAAAAGAAAGATCGGAAACAGGGACAACTGACGAAGGGGTATACTCTTTATGTTGCATGTCTCATTTCTCTGTTTGTTTGTTTTTTCGTTGTTTGAAAAAAAGTTTGTTTTCTATGTTTTTGTTTCTCATTGTGATCAACGTTTTTTTGATATCCTGTACCAATATATGCATGTATATATATATATATGTAGGTATGTACATATATGTATGG